>NW_015175370.1:804323-808980 GCF_001447785.1 Gekko japonicus
GTCCACTTAGGAGTCTTGATCCTGGTTGTGTGGTGGGCTAGTTGTGGCAAATGGTAGGGAAGCTCAGTATTTCTGTATACAGTTGTAGGGGCTTTATTGCAATGTGGTATGGCCTGATATTATGTTCTTATTCCAGTGGGGTGTGTGGGGGGGGGGCAATGGAAGCTGAGTGATAGGGTCTCTCCAAGTGATTGCCAGAAGTGAGATGCGTACTGGTCTTGTGTCTTACAGATAAATATCATGCTTTCAACTTTAAAAGGATCATAATGTTGATTGTGTGAACTTAGGCAAATCACGAGAGGTAGAGCAGGAAGGGTTGCATCAGTGCTTAGTTCTTGTGGCCCTTTCTTACACGCCCAGGGAAATGCTGATCACTACTTTGGGGCCAGGAAGCAATTTTTCTCCAGGCCAGTTTGGCCCCCAGTGATCCTGGAGGGTTTTTTAATCATATTCTGGGCGTGGAACAGGGGTCACTGGGGTGTGTAGGGGGTATTGGTGAATTTCCTGCATTGTGCAGGGGGTTGGACTAGATGACCCTGGAGGTCCCTTCCCACTCTATGAGTCTATGATTCTATAATTCACCCAGGCTGGCTGTGGGCACGCCAGCACCTCTGCCAGACAGAAGTCCTGAGATCCTCCCCCTCCCCTTTTCCTTCGCCCGACTTGGAGGCGAAGGGAAGGGAGAGGGGGGAAAGAATGGATCCCAGGTGCTTCTGCCTGTCAGAGGGGCTGGTGCACACTTCCGGTGATGTCAGGGGGTGTGGCATATGCTAATAAGTTATGCTAATGAGCTCCTGCAGCTCTTTTTCTACGAAATGACCCCTGCTTGTGAGGCAGGTGGGGCTGAGAGAATTCTGAGAGAACTGTGACTGGACCAAGGTCTCCCAGCAGGCTTCATGTGGAGGAATGGGGAATTAAACCCAGTTCTCCAGATTAGAGTCCATTCCTGTTAACCACTACACCATGCTGGATACATGAATCTGGATAGCGTAGCTCTCGTGCAGGTGCTTTCACAGGCCATTGAGCGCCTCTCTGACCATGTGGAGCAGCTGGATTCTTGCTCCTCAGGCTGAGCCCCCTCCCCCACAACCACAGAAGCCAGGGGAAGTAGGAGGCCATGTTCCTGTTTGGGGTCTGAAACTACAAGTGGCTCCAGGGAAGCCTCTCTTCAGAGACATGTTCTGGCGAAGAAGAGCTGCATCAAGCACCACAGAACCTGGAGAGCAGAGCGCACACCCTCAGGTGATGAAGGCAGCTCGGGTGAGTCTTCTTCCAAGGAGCGGAAGACTTGGCACACGCGTCTGGGAATTATTGGTTGGCAGGGGCCTACACCTTACTGGCTTGGGCCCTGAGGTTCAGGGGTAGGGGGTCCAACCGGGGGGGGGCGTTGTGAGGAGCCAAGCAGCCCCATTCTGTACAAGTCCCAGGTAACTTCAGCAATTTGGAGGGGGCCCCCCAGGCATTCACCTCCCCCATAAAGTCAGGGAGCATATTTTAAATGGATATTATGCTGGATGTCTTCTCCCTCTTTAAGCCCGAGGGCGATGAAGGCAAGCACAGGCCCAGCTCTGGCAAAAGTAGCTCTAGCAAAAAAAGTGTTGAGTGTTACTTCTTGAACTGGCTCGTGTGTTGCAATGTATTTATGGGGGTAGTCTGCTTGCGGGGAGAGCGGGGTATAAATTGAAGTAATAAATAAATAAATATAGTCCTGTCTGCTTACCTGGACTGTGGCTGGCACCTGGACATGGGCAACATTCTTAAGGCCATGGCCGCTGATTCCACAGCCATCAAGCATGATGAGGTGTTCTGAAAGCGTGCGTCACACAGTGAGGAAACACAGTGGGACCTCATCCATGATAAGTTATGGCCGCTAACTGTTGGGCCCCACATTAGGTCCAGAACTGACCCCTTTGAAGCCAAGGCCAGCTTTAAGTTAAACATTCCCCATTGAGTATGCTGGCAGTATAATCAGGCCTCTGAATACTAGAGCCAGGAGGCAACATCAGGGGAAGGCCTCGGTCTCTATGCCCTTTCGTTGGCCATCCAGAGGAACTGGTTGGCCACTGTGTGAGACAGGATGCTGGACTAAATGGACCATTGGTCTGATCCAGCAGGGCTCTTCTTACATTCTTATGTACTCTGCTCCGGTTAGAGCTCACTGTTATATTCAGTTTTGGGCACAGCAGTTTAAGAAGGATGTTGACAAGCCGGAATGTGTCCAGAGGAGGGTCTGGCGACCAAGTCCTATGAATAAAAGTTGAAGGTTCAACATGCATCCTGCTCTCCGAAGAGCCATGCAGACCAGCCAAACGCAGGCTGAATAAGCAGACCGGCAAGCACAGAACCATCCATAATTATGCTGAGTGATGCCAAGCACTTATTTGATAAGGCCTCTCACACCACTCTGTGTGTGTTCATATGCATCCTTGAAGCCTGTTTGATATCAACAGGGACTTTCATCTGCTATTGAGTAGTGAAGACCAGAGTTGCCACAGGATCTTGCCTGAAATGAAACTGGAGGTATCTTTTTAGGCAAAACATCCAAGAAACTCCAGAGGGAGTTCCACACAGACGCTGCTTTTCACACCAAGGATTTTCCATTTTTTCAGCCACCCAACTCATATGGGATTTTTCAGGTTTCTATATGAATCACCTTCTATTAGTGCACAGACCATTAACAGCTCATTTTTCCCACAAAATACTTTAAAACCTGCAACAAATAAGCAAACCCACGGCAGTGTTTCCTGGGCAGTCCAGGACATTGGCAGGAGCAGTCTCGTGTGTCTGAAAGGGAAACAGTGCAATTGCTAGTTGTTTCTAGATGGGGTGAGAGGGGGGATTAAAGAGTTTCCCCACCAAAAAAATGTCTTTAAAAGGTATTGCAAAAACATAAAGGTTGTTTCTTTAAAATGGGTTTTTAAAAGGTATTCTCATGCAGCATTACCTATGCTTCTTAAACTTAAAAAAAATTAAAACAGTATCAGCAGAGAACCCTGAGAGTCAAATGAGAACATGGGGCGGGGGAGGGCGCTTCAATACACATCAGGTATGAAAAGGAAGCCATAGCTAACAATGGAGGGGGGAAATGGACTGCCCTTTGCCAGCTAAAACCTCAGTTGCAATGGTGATCTCAAACACAATTGTGTCAGCAACTGGACCACCACAGAAAACAAACCCTAGTGTAGAAGCAGCCCAAAAGGTAAAATTAGAAGAGGAAGAGTAGGTTTTTATACCCTGCTTTTCTCTACCTTAAGGAGTCTCAAAGCAGCTTGCAATCACATTCCCTTCCTCTCCCCACAGCAGGTACCTTCTGAGGCAGATGGGAATGAGAGAGTTCTGAGAGAACTGTGACTGGCCCAAGGTCACCCAGCTGGCTTCATGTGGAGGAGGAGTGGGGAATCAAACCCGATTCTCCTAATTAGAGGTAGCCTCTCTTAACCACTACACCATGCTGGCTCTCCCACAAAAGTCCCAGAGGTTTGGAGAGGTGACTAATACATTCTTCAGTTAACATTAAAAGCACTATGATGGGATGAATCTGGAGGTTCTTGCTTGAGCTAAATGTCAGAACATGTCGAGAGTTTTGAACTTTTAATGACAGGATTAACATAGTTACTCAGCAGGAGTTTTCACATCCCCTGTCAATCCTGGGGATTCATTCAGAATTAACATGGCTAAATTTGAATTCATATATCACATGGGTGGCCTGAAAGATATCGGAAGTAGACCTAAGAGCTGGTTATGGGAAGAAAGAACAAATATAGTAGCCATCGCCGACCCAGCAACAACAATACTAGCACCGATTGTGTTATTGTTAACCAGTTTTAACATTATTTTAATTGTTTTATTGCAAATATATGCTGATTTTATGTAAGCCGCCCTGAGCCGGCCTTGGCTGGGAGGGCGGGGTAGAAATTTAAGAAAATAAATAAATAAATAAATAAATATGTTTGGCCTGGAGAGAAGATGACTGAGAGGTGATATGATAGCCATCTGTGATGGACAGGCTGGGTTCCGCCTCTCTCTAAGAGCAACCAATGAGAGCAGACGGAATGCTGAGAGGAGACTTGAAAAACAGCTGTTGAAGAATGAGAGAATGGCAGAGAAGTTGACAAACAGCTGTTGAAGAATGAGCAGTAGGTTTAGAACAGATAAAAGGAAGTACTTCACCCAAAGAGTAATTAACACATGGAATTCACTGCCACAGGAAGTGGTGGCAGCTACAAGCAGTGGTGGCAGCTACAAGCATAGACAGCTTCAAGAAGGAATTAGATAAATACAAGAAGCGGGACCCGCGATACTCGTGGGCGGAGTATTCCCCGCGGCTCCTGGGTGGCTGGCCTGCTGAAGCAGCAGGAGCTCCACACAGAGGAGGAGGTGGCAGCGGCCACAGGAGAGCCTAGCAGGCGGTCCGCTGGGCTTGCCAGGCAACGACCGTGGCTCTAGCCACTGGCCCTCCAAGGTTTCTCCCCACTGGCCACTGCGGCCGCCAGCAGCAATGGCTGCGAGCCCTGTGTGACTCCTAGCCGCCAGGCCACCAGGCTTCTCTCCCCCACACCGACAGCAACAATGTCCATGGATCCCATCACTGGCCCTCCAAGGCTTCTCCCCCCCCCCCCCCCCCCTCCCAGCCCCCAACGCGGCCACACTTTCCCGG
>NW_015175370.1:809125-810608 GCF_001447785.1 Gekko japonicus
CTTTACTTTTGGGAGGATTTAAGTATCCCTATAGTTTTTTATAGATTTCAGATTTTTCTGCACATCCAGGGATTGCCCCAAATGTGCAGGACAATCTCTTTGCCCCCTGGGTGCCCCTGTTGTGCGGATTTAGATATCCGCACGCAGGGGGCACCTTGACTATTAGATACATAGATATGGAGCAGAGGTCCATCAGTGGCTATTAGCTGCAAGATAAGGATGGAACACTATATTTGTGGCAGTGATGCTCTGTATTCTTGGTGCTTGGGGGCCCACAGTGGGAGGGCTTCTGGAGTTCTGGCCACGCTGGTGGACATCTTGATGGCACCTGGGTTTTGGCCACTGTGTGAGAGAATGTTGGACTGGATGGGCCATTGGCTTGATTGAAAATGGCTTCTCTTATGTTCTTATGTAAGAGGGAGGGCAGGCCCAATGGCTATAGACAAACTGGCCCAAAGCCATAGACAAACAAATATAAAATCATAGAATCACAGATTTGGAAGTGGGCATACAGGCCATCTAGTCCAGCCCCCTGCTCAATGTATAAAAATGCTAGCCCAGCCCCAGATAACTGAGGGAAGAGATCAAAATGTTTTAACTTGGAGGAGAAAAGGTCAGGTAGAATCAGAGGTAGGATGTATAAACTGAACAGATAATAAAACTGAGGTAACTCTGTATTCATACAAACACCAGATAACTGGTTGCCAACATGTATTTCTGTTATTTAACAATGTCTTTAAAATGTTGAGGAGAGGTCTAAACACTCAAGCATAGGTTTCTGAGTTTCACTGACACGTAAAGTTTAGAAGGCAGGAACATACAACCAAGTCCCCCAAATCCTTCTGTATACACAAACCAGCTTTTCTAGAAGCTATTTCCCTTCTCAACTGGGCAGAGATCACCTCTCTTTACTAGAAGCTATTTCCTTTTTTTTTTTTTGCTTGAATGAGGATTCTCCTTGATCCGCATACTCTCTTAGCCTCCTTTCCAGCCCACAGTCAGTGCTCAACTGTTGATTCCTGTCACTCCTTAACTGACTCTCTCAACAGAATTTGGTTCAAACAGCCTGTTACTCAGAGGTTCTCAGACTCTGTTAGGCATTAATCCTTGACAGTCTGTCACAGGTGTTTTTAGGCTATGTCATTAATATGAGCTGGGGGCTTGATTGGTAAAATATTCATCTATTCCTTCCCCTACAAAGTCCCTGTGTGTAGAAAATTGATGGGTGAGGGAGAAGACTGGGCTACAGCCCTCCTCTCCATTTTCTCTTGAAGCTGTTTTGAAGATAGTTATGTTGCTTTGAGGAAAGCTCTAGACAGAAGATACCCATACAATAACACCTCAGTTAGCTGCTGAAAAGATTATTCTTTGCCTAACTTTAGGGAAAAGAAATGGCTCCCACTCAAAGCACCCCACCTGAGCCGTGACATGGTGGCTGTAGTGGTGGGATGAACTAATTTTGGACCTTGGTGAGGCAGTGCCA
>NW_015175370.1:810620-888394 GCF_001447785.1 Gekko japonicus
TTTTTTTTTTTTTTTGCTTTTGGGCTTAAGGAAGCCCCATTGTTTGAAGGTGCTTGCAAGATCAAGTAAGGGTCTGGTAAGGTGTGGTGAAAAGATTTTGTTTACGTTCTAGTTGTCATGTCAACTGGATAGTGAGGCAAAGTTAGATAGTGCATGTTCCTCCGATCTGGGAAAGAAAAAACTATGCTGCTCAAACCAGTGAACAACAGCATCAGCAACTAGAACCTAACACTACTGGGAAAACTGAAGAGATGGTATTTCCAGAGCCCTTTGAAAGCAGTTCCACAGCTGGAGCAGAAAAGCCAAGTGTTGTGAAGCCACCTGAAGAGGAAGCGGTGAACAGTAGGCTGACTTGGGTAAATGACCATCAGAGTGGAGGAAAAGAGAGCCAGTTATTCCTCAAGACTGAGTTTGCAGTGCCAGTACAAAGTTCCATTAGTGTTAATCACAAAAGTCAACCTGACACCAGCAGGAGAAGCAAATTTGATGAAGACTCTCTGGAGAGCTTTAGTAGCATGCCAAATGCAGTGAATCCTACTACTGTGACAAAAACATTCAAACCAGAAACAGGCAGTGATTTTTCTGTGTTTGAAGCTTTGAGAAACACCATTTATTCTGAAGTAGCTACATTGATATCTTAAAACGAAGCTCACCCTCATGTCCTAATTGAGCTTTTTCATGAACTTCATGGGCTAAATTCAGACTATTTGAGACAAAGAGCACTGTATAGGTTACAGGATATAGTAACCAGGCATCCATCTGAAGCCAACACAAAAGCAGAATGTCCAAAACCTCTGAACTCAAAGGTGTGGTTAAGATCCAATTTAGAACTTACTCCCCGCGAAAGACTTGCTACTACTGATAAGACATTAGAGAAGAGCTTTGACCCAGGTGGACCTGCAGTGCATTAATCTGATGTCGTGTTCTCTTTAATGTTGATCAGAATACTGTTTTCCTGATTTATTATTGTTTTTATATGTTAATGTTGAGTAAGTTGAAAGGGTAAACCACAGCCCAAATCTTGTGTGCAGACCACATCAATGGGGATCCAGGGAAGGACCCCATGATTTGGTCTGGTGGGGGTGTGTGTCATGATCTGGGCTGTGCCACCATAGGCCTACTATGCCCAGGGAGCCTGGCTAGCAGTAGGTGAGGCTGGGCCTACAACTCCCAGAAGCCCCTGAGAGGTTTTGGAGCCAAAATTGACCAATAGGAAAAGAGGAGGGCTTGGAATAAAACATCTGGTGCAGCAGGAAAAGTTCTTCTTCCCAGGGGACAGAGCCAGAAGGGACTGAGGCTGCTGTAGGGAAGAGACCCTCATCCTGAAGGAAGGGTGAGAAGTCTAGTGCCACTTGGAATAGTGAGCTAGGGACAGTATATATTCAGACGCGTTAGGGCATTTGATTTCTTTTCACCCACGTACTGTTATTATTCTGCACTTTGTTGTTTGACCTCCTATACAATAAACTATTTTCATTGTTCACTCTGCCTGGTCCTCACACCTATTATTCGACCAAAAGGGAGGTCAGAAGATCTTGGAAGGGCACTCTGAGTCTTCTCAAGGGAGCCTGGAACCAGAGTGGTGGCAGCATCAGGTGACACCCAAACCTGAGCCGTGACACTGGCGCTGACCAATCAGAGAGATGGGGGTACATGCAGGCAGAAGCCTGTCAATTAAACTGTGCTTTACAGTGAGACATTAACCCCTAATCTGAAGAAGTGAGCAATGACTCATGGAAGCTAATACCCTGCCACATATTTTGTTAGTCTTTAAGGTGCTACTGGACTCTTGCTCTTTTCTACTGCTACAGACTAACATGGCTACCCATCTTGATCTATATCCTAATCTCCCAGTTCACTGATTTTGATGCACTAAGCATCCTGGTTTTGGAGGTCACTTCATCACACCTGGCAACTCAGTTTTCATCCCCCCCCCAGCAGACTCTGCGTGGCTGTAACGAGAACCTATGATCTGTAGTTTGCAGTCAGAAATATAGAGAACATCATTTAAGAATGGATTTTTAAAAAGAGAGATTTATTTTCTTTATTCTTTTTTTTAAAAAACACTGTTCTGGATGGTTTTTTGGTAACAAGTTGTGACAAAAATTTGCAATTTCCTATGTAGTTTCACATGATCCCCCATTATTTTGGGGGCATTAAACACCACATCACAGTCAAACAACTCTAAAGGGGCCCCCTTGACAACAAGTTTGTCATGTTCATATTATGGCCTCCTCCAGAAGCCATATGATACAAATAGCTCCATCATGATTAAAAGACCTCCAAATACAGTGCATACAGCTTTCTTCTTCGTTTAATGGGAGATAAGGCTATATGGAGTGCGTACACTTACCTGTGCATAAGCTCCACTGAACACAGTGAAACTCCTGCACAGGTTCAGCATACAGGTCAAAGCAGGGAATGCATGCAAATCCGCAAAGCTGTCCAACCAGTCTGCATTGTAAATAATTCCAAACACTGGGATCAAGTCTGCAGCTGTTGTGCTACGGCTCCCTGGCACAGACTTGCTACGGTTACTCCAAGGAATCATCCTGCAAACACCTCATTTGCATTTTTGGAGTATAATAGTCCTTATACCTGCAATATGGCAGGAGGTGATGATGCAGTTCAATGTAAAAAAAATATGCTACGATTAGGCTGTTGCTTTAAGTGCTGCAGACACAGGAAACAGATTTTTTTTTTAAAAAAAAAAGCTTTTATTTTACTGGATGGAGAGAAGTTTCTCCTTTTTCCTACCAAGGTTGCCAAGGCCTTGTGAGGAAAGGTATGTGTGGTATTTCTCAATGAGTGGTACATTTTTGCCTATGAAACATCTGATTTCCAGATCTTCCCTTTCTCATCCTTTCATATGAAACATTTATCTTGAGAAGTGATCCAGCACTAGACAAGTCTACATTTACTTTGGGCTGTATCCTACCTCTTCATTCATGTAAGAATGACACCTTTCTCTTTTGGAAGGAGGCTCTAAATCCAAATTACCATTCATCCTGAATTTTTAAAGCCAATTAAAAATAACCATTTATAATTTTAAAAAAAGCTTTGGCAGATCAACATGATCTAAAATGTATTAACAATTAGTCAGCGAAGCCAGTGGCTCACAAAATAGGGTTGGTTGTGCTCTAACCAGCAGCTGGTGGGACGACAGCTCTTCACTTTCCCATCTTGAAAATTAATCATTCATTAATTGTCCAAAGCAGGAGGCCAATCAGTATCCACCGACTATAAAAGCAGAGGGAAAGGGGGAAAATCCAATTAAATCAGGAACAGGAGAAGTAATTTGCTCTTAGTACTTTTGTATTTCTATACTGAGAAGGGTTATTGAATGCATATGATGCAATTCCATTCCTGTAGCTGCTTAGCAGGTCTCACCCTACAAGTGGCATGGATGGGAAACCACATGAGATCTATAGGTAAGATAGCAGGTGCTCCTTGAAGGGTGTATGTGTAGTAAACAAACTGCAATAATAAATTACACTCAAGACTCAAAGTCTGGACTTTCAGGGTGAAACTGAATATGTGGAAAAACAGCACACAGAATGCATTTATGTGTCTGCTCCTTGAAGAAGCACCAACATTCATTCTGAAACTCTCCTTGTATGGATACTGACTGGGGAAAGGGGAGCTGCAGAGATCTTATGGGTTCTGCAGGGATTAGGAATTGGTGGATCAGAAGGTCTGAAAAGAATCCTGTTCAAATGTGGCCTTAATTCCAAACCAGGAGCAAATCCCATTACCCTCACTTTGAAGTAGTATGGGATGAAATACTCACTTCTACATCCAGCTCCAAGATGTCAGCAGTCGTCCCTAACAAGGAGCCAATGTTGGGCTTAGTCCTTCCAAAGTCTCCATGCACAAACTCTTTGATGTAACTGTATCTTCTATTAAGAAACTTATAAAGCGGCAAAACTGAAAAGAAACAGAAAGGGCCACAAGGGTGGTGTGGGGGAGGAGGAGGTGATGTGACAATCAGGTGATTTTGGAAGGGGTGTGCAGCTTGTTCAATCAGGTATTAACAACAGGAGTCTCCAGCGTGGCACCCATGGGCACCACAGTGCCTCCTGACACCTTCTCTGGTGCCCACCAAGTCTGCTTAAAAAGTGGGCAGGTCTGGTTGGGCTTTTTCCCGGCAAGGCTTCTGAATGGACACTGGAGATCTGATTGGCCGTGTAGATTTTTAAAAATGTTGCTTTGGCAGCAGCTGCCACCACAGCAGAAGGACTTTCACTTTGTGACTGCAGGTAAGTTGCAGCAGCCATTTTGTGGCTGGCTCCACCTCCTGCAGCAACCATTTTGTGGCAGTCATTTTCTGCCTGCACCCACCACATTGTGTCAGAATTCCAAAAGTGGCAGCAGGCTCAAAAAGATTAGGGACCTCCACTCTTACCCACAGCATTAGATCAGAGGCAGCAGGGGCAGTTTTAAAGAAAATCAAAAGTCTGTACCAAAGCAAGCAACACCCAATCCCAAGAAAAATCAAATGTTTATTTATTAATTACTCTCCCAACCAGTCCTTCCACTTAAGGAGGTTAGGGTGTCCTATTTAATCACACAGGCCCCCTCCATACATGCTGGATTGTCTTTATTTGTAGCTGCCTCTGACCTCAGGGCAACCAGTCACTCAAAGGCTGACAAGACAGAGAGGGAGTTCCAGAAGTGGGGCTACAGCACTACCAGCGTGGTGTAGTGGTTAAGAGTGGTGGACTCTAATCTGGGGAAACCGGATTTGATTCCCCACTCCTCCACATGAAGCCATCTGGGTGACCTTGGGCCAGTCACAGCTCTCTCAGAGCTCTCTTAGCCCGACCTATGTCATAGGGTGTCTGTTGGGGGAGAGGAAGGGAAGGCGATTGTAAGCTGCTTTGAGACTCCTTCGGGTAGTGAAGAACGGGGTATAAAACCAACTCTTCTTCTTAGCCCCAATATTTCAACTGGACACAAAGATGTAAATTGCAATTGAGGTTCATACTAACTGCATGCTCTGAATCAGTAAAGGCCTGCTTCATATGTTTGCTGGAAAACAGCAGGAAGCACATAAACCAGTATGCTGTACTCAGTATGCCGGATTTGAGCTGGGCAGAGCAGTGATCAAGACCTGAGTTCAAAGAGATCACCGGGCATAATTAGTCTACTCACAGGGTTAATGTGAGGATAAAATGAGATAACCCGGTTTGCATGGAGGAAGGAGATACAAGAATGTGAGATAAAACACCCCCAGTTACTGTAGTCCCTTTTGGAATTTATTCTCAGGAAGGATACGTCCCTGCCTGCGACTTTAGACGTAGCCGGAAATGATGCTCATCTATATACTCTGATTGCATTGTGTGGATGACGCGAACCCGGACAGCTAGAGGTCGCCGGTGAAGGACCCGAAGGGGAGTTTTTTGATCAAGCTTTAATTCCTGTTCAAGGATTTAAAGCAAAGGAACAATCAGTAAATCATGTACACAACAGAAGATAAATGCACAGATGGTCCCAGACATTTTGGTACTTGAAGAAAATCAAAATCCTGCCCCGACTTGGTGTAAAAAATTACATGATACACTCAACAACTGACAACTTCTTGCCTTTTAATGAAATGCCCCAAATCTGCTAATTGAAGGGGGTTTGGCTCACACCCCACCTAATACTGTGCACGGGACTGGGCTTTAAAGAAAATAAGCCCTTCGAGTCCTGTCAAGTGGAGCTGGGGACAAAGAGCTGAATCAGAAAGATGGGAATTTGAAACAGGACAGTATATAGGGGAGGGATAAAAACGAAGGGGAAAAGCCAGCCTGGCCATGTTTAGTTTATGAGCAATGGTGCAGTCAGGTAATTTTAAACTCCCGACTTAACTATCTTAGGGGTCCATCCTTCACCATTAATGTCAGATATTCTGGGAACTACAGTTCCTAGGATGTATTAAGAGAGAGGATGTTTAAAAATTAAAAAAAATTAAAAAGGGAACTGAGCTGGGTAGAGCTGGTCCATCACTAGCTACAGCCTGTGTCTGTGGCCCCCACTACTGAGCAAAGATGCCTGGGGTCCCGGACCTTTGTGATGAGGACTGCAATACCCTTGCCTGTAATAAGACCAATGGAAACACATGACAGATAGCACCCCAACCTTCATACTGTCCAGAACTGCTACATCTTCATTCCGTATCTCCTTTTCTGTCCATATTAAGGCATTGTAGCTTTTGGTCTTGCCTTCCTCCCCTTCCTTCATATGCCCAATTGCCTCTCTACAAGGAAAGAAATTAAAGACAGAACCACAGATCAGCCTACACAGCATTTTTAGAGGGGAAAAGGACACCTCGCTGGCTCTTGTAAGAGACTAGGGCTGCATAGATGGGAAGATGGTTGGAAACACCTTTGTATGAGCTAGGTGGGAGGTTGGGCTGAGCTTCTGTTCCTCCTCTGCTGCGGGCAGCTTACCTGGGCATGGCCAGAAGCATGGATTGAAAAGCCAAGGGACTCTTGGCCTATGACTTACAGGCTGTGGCCCCAAGTTGCTTATCTAAACTACATATTTGTTCTGTTTCTTTGGAAGCTGCTTTGACAAGGTTTGAGTCTGTCTGACAAGCTGAGGCTGGTCTGTGATATATGAACCCAACCTAAACGTAAGTGCCCTGGAGGATGAACTCTTGTTCTCAATCCTGCAGCAGAATGCAATAAAATAGGACAGTGTATAGACCTTGAAATTTTGCACTAATGTAAAGCCAAGTTTTTTAACCTGCCTAAGGCTGCAATCTGATGCTCATTTGCCTGGAAATAAGCCTCACTGAATAAAGTGGGGTTTACTTCTGAATAAACAGGGGATGACATTGCCAGTTCTGCAACTCACTTGTGCGTACCTATTGAATTAGTTCTACTTATGCCAGTTACAGGAAGAGCAAAGAGTTCCTTGCAAGGAGCTGAAGATCTCTTGACTTATCAAGATCTTGTGTAGATTCCACCTCTGATCTGAGATTTCACTAGGGGCTACCAAAGCTATTATTCTGGCTGCCAGACTTTTAGCTAAATTAGTTTAGATTTATAATCTTCTTTTGATTTTCCTGCTTTGAGATGTTAAATGTTGAAATGTTGCCTTGTAAATTTTCAACTAAGGGTATGATATATAAATATAATAAACAAACAATCATTGTTTCCTTCTGCCAGGCATGGCTTTATACGATTGCAAATTATGTAACTGTAGTTCTGTCTTGTACTTCCTATCTGTTCTCAAAGGGCTGTCTTCCAAATAAGCTATCCAGGTATCTTAGACACAGGGGAAAAAATCCTATTTTTAAAATCTTTGTTTGAGAACCTGAACACTTACCTGGTTACAATTTGTAAATCATGAACCTGGACTTTGTCTGATGAGTTATTAATTGTCTATAACAGTAAAAGAAGAAAAAGTTAACAATCCTGCATGGGTAATGGAGCTCATACTTTAGTAGGAAAAGCAGTTAGAACTCCCTTAAACAACGCTTGCTATCACACAATTGCCTTGTTTTGTTAGGAGGGAACAGCTGGGGTTGGCTCAAACTCATAAGCTTTATGGTACGCTATTTATTTAGGTATTTATATCCCGCTTTTCTACCCAATGGGGCCCCAAAGCAGCTTACATCATTCTCCCTTTCTCTGTTTTATCTTCAAACCACCACCTTGTGAGGTAGCTTAGATACAGAGAGAGTGAACTGGCCCAAGGTCCGGCAGTGGGCTTCCACGGCAGAATGGAAATCTGAACCTGGGTCTTCCCGTAGTCCAACACTCTAATCACTACACTCCATCAAGTAGCAGGTGCTGGGAGAGAACTTTGCCTGAGACTGTGGAGAGCCACTGCCAGTCTATTTTTTCCATTTCCTCCCTAAATTTCCATGTACATGTAAGTCCTAAATGGCAAGCTGTATGCATAAATTATATTAAATGTCTAAATTGCATCTTACTGTCATCAAACCCATGCAAAGGAAACAAGCCACTTCAGAGCTCTCAAAATATAGCTCAGTATCTCCAATGTGCACATTATCTGACAGCCTACTCACCTCTGGTCACAGCCACATGGTCCTGAGCCCTCCATTTATTGACAAGACTTTGCCAACTAGTGACCACCAATTTATAGCTGTTAACGAAGCCCAGGCAAGAGCAAGGTATGTCCTTTCAAGGACACCACTTCAGTGCCAAAGTAAGATATTAATGGGAATAAATGAGATCATTAATTAATTGGTGGGGTTGTGGCTCAGTGGCAGAGCTGACGCTGTGTCTGCAGAAGAGGCCCACTGTCAATCCCTGGCACGTCCAGTCCAAAGCTCTCAGGCAGTAGGAATTAGAAAGACCCTTCTCTGCCAGTCAGAGTAGAAAATACAGGGCCAGATGGGCCAGTGGTCTCTGATTTGGTATAAGGTAGCTTTGTATGCCTAACACAAGCCTAAGGTGGAATTCCTGTAAGGACCACTTCATTTGGAAAGAAAATGCAGGAAAGAACTACCAAAACCAGAAAATGTACTCCGTTATGGAAGAGGAATCAAGCTTTGTCCACAATGCACTGCACTAAAATGATCTGGTGGCTCAAATGCAAGATTATCATGACTTGCAACCTGTTTACCTGCTGAAGTGCCCTCATTTCCTCTGCAGTCAAATGCACTCTCCGAGGATTCACCAGCTCAATCGCAAAGGGCCTTCCTGTCAACAATTGGGGGAATAGGGATGATTGCAAAGTAATATTCAGATCAATAAAAAAACCATTCACAACTCTGCAAACACCTCAGATAGTTCAGCAAAGAAATATTCAGAATCTGACAAAAAATGAAGCAAGGTAGAGTTTGGACTGCTGAAGCATTACGATAAATGCACAAAATTGCTTTTCTCTGGAGATGTCTCTGATAGACAGGGCAGCGCACATCCTACAATCGTGCAATATTAGTTCCTGGATAAAGAATGTGGCATCCTGGTATATATCTTAATACAGCTCATTTGTAGGCTTTAAAATAGGCCTGAAAGTGTGTGGCCAATTTCTGGTGAAACCTTACACTGGATTTCCAGCAGTTGGAGGGCAAGAGGATAAAGTGCCCTACGGTAGCTTAAAATAGTCTTAAAACTATGCAGAGAGGGAAAGATAAGCTTACCATTGCCCAGTGTTCTCACATCCACATCTTCTCTTCCAGAGGATGAAAAGTTAAAACCTTAAAAGCAGAAAGGAGATGGCCACTGAACTCACATCCTTACTGACACCAGGTAAGATTTCAACATGATCTCCGGTCCTGAGCCGTGTTTAAAGGGTTCCACATGGCGCTGTAATGGGGCTATAGGTGCTCTTCAGCCATGCTCTGGACCCCATGTGCACAGTTTATCCACTGTGAAAGTTTGCTGCTGCTCTGAGCCTCCTACCAAGTCATTTCACTGGCTACTTCTACAGCAGCAAAACACCTGTGGGGGTCATCAGTGCTGAGGGTCATCATGTTGCACACAGCAGGGCAAAAGGGGTGCTTGCATTTAAAACAGGTCTTGCTGAGATAGCACAGGCTGCCAAGGGGTCCCCATCACAAGACTTGGGCAGATTTTTTATTCTGCATGCTAATGTGGTCATTTTTTTTTAAGAGAAGGGAGATGCTGACTTGTTAGCATGTACACAGAGAAACACTCCATGATCCAGAAGACAGTTGCGCTAGCATGCTAACTGTACATGAATGTGGGCCAGTACATTAACCTTCTCGGTTAAACTGGCCATGTGGGCACATGCATATATCTTCATGTGAATGTGCGTGTACATACACAAACAGTATGCAACTTTTAAAAAATTTCATCACTTGCTGTTTGTCAGGGATGTTCACTGATATTTCCCTCATTGTTTTTTCATTGGGCCTGTGGGATGGGGGGCTTTATGGGCACTGTATGTCCATGTGGCAGAAGAGCTACTGTGTGGATTCAGAGACAGGTAGACAGAGAGCCATGCACATGGTGGATGTGGAAATGAAACTTTGGAGGGAGGTGTTATGCCAGCACTCCTACAGTCGTGTAGTCTCAGGCTGCTCCAGAACATAAAAAGGACAACTAAAGGCACCCCCCCCCAAAAAAATTGCTTTTAGATAACAGATACCAAAAGGCCAAGGGGAAGATGCAGCTTGATCAGACTCAGAGGAAATAATTGCCAAAATTCATTAAAATGCAAAAATGAGATTTCTAGGTACCGTTTGCAAGGAAGCTCATCCTAAAAGCAAACTTGCTAAGATCACTTCAGATTCCAGGAACAAAAAATGTTCAGTGTTTGTGACAACAAAGGATAACTATTATAGAAGACTTAAAGGGATTCTTAAGACAGTGTCTAACACCTCAAAGAGTGCAAACTGGTCTCCTTCCTGAGTTAATTATAAGGACAAAAACTCATGTCCTGAGTCCCAGCACATCTGTAAGCAAAAATTCAATCACTGTTTTTGAGTTAACCACGGTATCAGCACGATATCAGATCAGTTACCTTTGTCCCAAACAAATATTAGCCAAAGAAATAATTTCCTGAAGCATGAAACTAGCAAATGCAATGGTTTAATTTGACTCCAAAAATGGTCACAAGAGACCCTCCACCCTTACCTCCACCACTAAGACTGGTAGCTATGATATAACTCCTCCCTTTTAAATTTTCTCCCTCTTTCTCTCACCGTGGCCCACAGTCCCCACCCTCTTCCTCCATATTTTGCTCTAACATAGCTCCTGTCCCTGCCACAGAGCCTCCCTTTGTCTCTCCAGATGCCCTCGTAACCTAATTCCTGTCAGCCCTCTTTTTGTCCAGCATAACTCTCCCTCTCAGATCCCCAAGCCTCCTCCTTGCACGATCTTTCATTCTCTCTCCGTCATCCAGCCTTCCTTCTCTCATGTTCTTCACAGACATGCACACAACCACACAAATCTCTCGGGGACTACCCATGAGTCGGGCACCTTAATTATCAAAGATTTTAGCAACTGTTGAGTTAGGAACTTCAGAAGTAGATATTTCAGGTATTTAGTTTACCTTGCCAAAATTTTTAATTGCCGACTTTCTGTTTTGCCTTTAACCTATCCATTTGTAGTTAAAAAGACAATTTTTTAAGAACACCTGTCTCTATTCTATGGTGAAAAATACCACACCATCCTACAGTCTGTGTATAAAAAGGACTCAGGTCCCAGAAGGCCCAGAGCTGGGGGTGCACGTATGAATGGCCACATACGTGTACTTCTCTCTAGTCCCAGAGTTATGAGGGACTGGGGGAGCTGCTCCAACAGCTACAGTGAAGAGGGGGAAACTGGGTGAAATCAGCCCCACATCCCTCTTCAAATGACTGAGTAAGCTTTTTACTTGCACAAGAGGGGAAGGAGGGAATGTCACCTGATTCTCCTTCCTGTTCTGCATGGTGTTTTGTCCATGAGGCTGCTCTGACCCCCCAAAATCACATGGGGTGGGTGCTCTATAAGTATTTTAGGCTCACAGTTTGTTTATCTACAAGATTTTTACCCCGCCTTTCTGCACCCACAGGCATCTAACAAATTAAAACATACAAATTAAAACATTATCTTAAAAGCCACTAAAACCAACACACAAATGCATAATTAAAACAAGTTTACACATCCAACATATATTTAAGCACTGAGTACTGGCAGCTCTGGTTAAGAAGCATGTGTTCTTATGCACCCAGGTGCAAAAACACCAGCACTCACTGTCTGCTTTGAAAGTGGTCATCAGATGCTCTGAGATCAGCTCTTCCACAGAAGACTCCATCTTCCTTTCGCCATCTATAATCCAGGGCGTCTGAGGTAATGTTCTTGAGTATTTGTTATATCTTCCTGTTTAAAAAAACAAAGAACAAAGATGTATTATTAATCCTCAGGGTTTGCAAAAGAAACAAAAAACACTTTCACTTGAAATGGGGAATCCATGTGCACAATGAGGTCAATTATTTATTTACTTACATCGTAATTACATTTCTATCTCATGTTCCTTGTACCATGGAATTCAAGGTCAGTCATCACAATTAGCATCTCTACCACTCCCTCAGCTGTATTTAATTGGCATTAGCTATCCTAAACAATCTCAACAGGTATTAATTCAACATGGGGATGGGCAATTATTCCGAATATAAGAGCACTATGAAAACAGAAACATGAAGCAGAGGGCTGCAGCAAATCAGTATAATGTGGATGTAAGTTATGGGCATAATGGCATGGATAGGGTCTACATGTTGTTGAACGATGGGCTATTGTCAGAGCTGACTCAAGTTACTGGGCAGCCCAGGCACCTTCTTCCCTGGGGGGAATCCAAAGTGGGGGGCTCAGGAAGTGCTACGGCCGCTTTCCCTGGAAGGATCTCAAGCAGACAGCAGTGGGATGGGAGAACGCACATGTCTCTTTTCTTGTTGGGGTGTGTGTCTTTATTTAAACTGCATTGGTCCTTTTTGTGTATGCTTCATTTTGTAAGATGCTTTGAGTTCTCAGACCAGGAGAAAAATGGGATAAAAATATCTAAGTAAATACATTATTTATTTTGAGCTCATCTGCATTTTTCTACTAACACATCAACGTCCCACTTTCTCCCCACTGGGAAACCCAAGGTGACCTACACAGGATTTCAAGTCAGTCTCCCATACTGGCACTAACCAGACTCAGATCTCCTTAGTGCCAGCAATGAGGCTGCATCTATAGTCGTGACTCATGAAGCAAAATAAAAGTAACTTAAATAATTACATGACTTTCTTGAATTATATGAGAAGTCAGATCCCTACTTAATCAAAGCTGATGTTTAGATCAGAGGGAGAACCCAGAGAGAGAAGGGTATGCCACAAAGGCAGGGGGAATATGTGGAGTACTGGGATGTTTAAAATCAAGGGGAAAAAAAGGATTTTTTTCTTACCAGCCACAAAGATTGCACCATTTGTACACTGAATGTCAACAGCTGTGCAAGGAGTCTTAGGTGAACTTGGAGGGCTTTGAAAGTTCCTTTATAGGAGATATAAAGAATAATCCATTAAAAAACCCACAGGACAGAAATTCTCATGTCCAAAATGGTTAGATGTAGGCAACAGACAACTAGAATGCCATTTTGCTATTCACTTGGACTTGCTGCCATAGTCCAGGCAGACTGGAGGGTTCCATTAAGTAGGAATAGCTACACTATAGCATAATATATGCCCATGCAAATCACTGGGGACAGTTAACAAGAGTCTCTCTGTGGCGATTGATCGATCTAATTTATTGCAGCAAGAGCCAGTAAAAAGTACAATTCTGATATAAGAAGGATTAAAACAGTAATAACATGGGAATAGTATAAAAATGTTAACAAGAGAACGTTAATAAAATTAGCAAAATAAAATAATGTTAATAAGAGAATCATATAATTTTTTCAGCTAAAATAAGTTTACGTTTCTTAATAGCTAAGCAACAAAATTTTGCCAAAGCTTAAGTCTCTCTGCAGCAGAATAACTGACTCAAAAGTCATCCTGAGCTATCAGGATGAATGCACTCTACTAGCCTTGTACTATAGCTTGCTAGGTGTTGAGCAGGCTGATCAAGTTCCTGAATGTCTGTGTGAATCACTAACTATGCAGATCTGCTGCTTCAGCACATCATTCCTAATAGTAAAATGGCAATTTTACTGTGTGTCTAGCCTAGAGGCAGAAGATCAGCCGGCAGAGAGATCTGCTTGACCAATGAAAGCCTCCCCTTCCTTTCTTGTTTGGTGTATTCTTTCTCTTCGCATACTGTTAACTGCTTTGGATCCCCATTGGAGAGAAAAGCAGAATATAAATATGCTATGTAAATGATATGCTAAATAAACAACTGCCAAAAGGTAAAAATCTTGTTACACATCTGAAATGCAGGGTGATCAATGCACATGTAAGCACACCCCACCACATTCAAAATTATAACAAATTACGCAGCATGAAGAGTTGCATAGACAAAAGCTGCCTCTGTGGGGGATTTCATTCTGTTTAATTACTTCAAACCTTATAACATGCTTTCTGCTTTAATATTTTTCTTCTTGCCTTGATCCTAAATGGATATTTCCCAACTCCAAAGCTAACACAGACTTACTTAAGAAAATCATCATCATCTATCAACTCCAAAGCCTTAACAACGGCCATTCTGGTGAAGATGGACTGCAGAGAAAAATAATATAGTACATATCAGCAGGCATGTTACATTTAAAAATTCAATTCAATTTAGTAGGCAGCATGGGTATTTCTCTCCAACCACTGGATGTCAGCTCTGTAATATTCTGTTCTGGTTTGCATTGACTTGGGTGTTTTATTAAGGAAGAATGGTTAATAGGCTTTGATAAATTATATATATAAAGTTTGGCTTTGATCAAAAATGTCCAATATCCAGTTTTAGTACATACCCCAAATGGCCAGCCAAACTCACATGGATCTTTCCACTGATTACACACTATGTTAATTAAAATATCCGTTTCACTTGGGGTTTCACAGTTTATGCTCTGCTGCCAAGATGAATAATGAAGAAAAGGTAGGGGGAGGGGAACTTCCACTGAAATACTTTACCTGTTTGTTTTTTGCTGATTTGAAGCAACTTGGACATGCTGTGGCACTAAAAGCAGAAACAAAAATTAATCACAAAGGTCCTGCTTGTTTGAAAAGTCATCAACATGAGCTGTCAAACAAAGGCAGCAAGGAAAAGGTTCTGGAAGGGAATACCTGTTGAAACTTGGGCAGCAAGGGCCAGTCAACTAAAAAGATGCCCCCCCCCAGATTAATTGGCCATTAGTTATAAATACAATTGCAGGTGGCTGAACCTGTCTCAGAAAAGGCATTCCCGCAGCTCTCAAGCAGGAGGGAATGCCTCTTCCAAGATAGCTCCTGCCAGAAAGAGCTTTTGCTGCAGTCACAAGCAAATTTATTCAGATTTCATCAACTGATTGATTAAAACAAGCACAATTTATTGGCTAACGTTGTTTCCATCAGGTGAAAGTCTTAGTCCCAGCATTTTGCTGGGGTGGGGGGCTGTGCCTCAGCAAACACTTGGGATGTTGAAGTCTCTAGGTTCAATTCCTGATATATCAAGTTCCAAATTGGGGCATCGTAGAGTAATTTAGCACATATTTTGTGATTAAACACCTTGAGAGCAGCAGGAACAAATTGATTTCCTTTAGCAGGAATAAATTGATTTCCTTTTGTATAATGAAAGTGGGAAATTGCAAGTTCACTGCTATTCACTGAAAGTGAAAGTGTTCAATCCAAATTTCTTAGAAAAATTCTAGGGCTCCCAACTTGCGTACCTTGTGCAGCAATATGCCTTGAGACAAACCAGAGACGCTTAGTCACTAAAGCATGGTTCTCAGCTTTTAAATTCTGGCTGTGCCTCCTCTATAGAAGCGAGCCTAATAGTCTCATCGCTTATATGCTATGCGAATCTCACCTATCAGATTGGTTGACATGTGTTGAAGGGAAAATTACACTGATGGGGCTCAGCATGGATGATTTGATCCTTCTTTCAGAGAAGTACGCTTTTGGCATGATTAAACAGAGATTGATCGATATAGAAATGCAAGAACTTAGAAGCCTTGCTAGTGAGCATTGCTCTCCCATTCATTGGGAGATTTCTCTTAATGGGCCGCTGCCAGAGTATTTTTCCTGTCTGATTGATCCCTATATTAGAAGGGTATTCACGCTGGCCCATTTTAATGTCCTCCCCTCAGCCATGTTACATGGGAGATTTAAAAAAAATACCATTCCCAGATAGATGTACTTCTGACTTGTAGATTTTACCAGGATTTGCACGCTTATCACCTCGGCCCTATACTGCAAACCCTGGAGGGCAAATCTGAGGAAAGTAAGACAATGAACCTTCTAGCCTCAAACGGGGCTGATACCATCGAAGAGGTGGCAAACTTCCTTTACAGAGCGTATAGGAGGAGAATTTCTTTTTCGGCAGAAGGGGTAGTGAATTGTTTTGCGTGCCTACCGCCTCTATACCTAAGGCTGCTGCTGTTGTTATGCCAATAAAGGTTTGTTGTGTTGTTGTGTTGATATATCAAGTTAAAAATGTCTCCAGTGGAAGGTGCTGCAAAAGATCCTTCTCTGACCAAGATCCTCGAGATCCATTGCCCAGTTGGAGATGACAATACTCATCTAGCTAGGCCAAAGGTATGATGGTCAAAAGCTACTTCATATGTTCACAAAGAGGAGCCACTGAAAATACCGATGTCCCTCATCAACTTCCCTGTTTGCAGCCAGTCAACTCCTTCAATTCCCTCAAATCTTACTCTCAAAGTGACACTCGACTGGCTTTTTTCCTAAACTCACTCTAATGCCCATGTGGTTATGCAATGTCCACATTCACAAGGCCTGATACAGCAGTTACACAAACCCTTACCAACCCACATGCTTTAATCCCCATACTGTATCAGAGACAGATACTTCATAACAATCAATAGGGTGCAGTGGTTAGAGAGATGGACTAAAATCTGGGAGACCTGGGTTCAAATCCTGATTCAGCCATGAGGCTCACTGTATAACCTTGCTTGCTTTCTATCTAGCCTATTTCAACAGGTTCACTGTGAGGTTAGAGGGAGGGGAAAACATTGTCCACCAGTTTGAGCTCGTTGGAGAAAGGGTGGGATAAAAATGTGATGGCTTTTAAAACAGCTACTTGTGTTCCCCACTTAAAGAGTATACTTCCTTAGTCCACTGAGGCCTGCTCACTCCTCCCATTCTCAGGTGGATCTGATTACCACAGGGGAAAAGACTAATTTCTTTCTAGGAGTAAGAACAGAGAAGACTTCTGGGGGTGCCTTAGGTCACTATGCTAAATCTGATCCTGCTTACTGGAAGGTGATGAGGAACATACTCTTAGAAATAAAAACACTGCATGAACAGCACAGGAGGAGGACTCAGGTGTATAACCTCTACAGGAATATTTAACAGCAATTGCCTCTGCCTAAAATATTATCCCACCCTGACTTACAGGAAGTGGCAGTCCTCATCTGTTTCGGGATGGGCAAACACCACACTCACTTCAAACAGGCTCTAGGTTTCAATCAGAAAGAAAAAGTTATTTTCACATCCACACTGGCAAATTATTTCCTGTCTCCCTTGATATGTTTCAGTTTGTCTATCCACCGAGGACCAGTCCTGGAATTCATTTTCAAGCTTTTCTTGAAGTATACCGCTTTAGAATACAGGTGCGTTGTGGGGAAAGTTACATATTTGAATGCTTCCCTATGAAAAAAAATCCCACACATAAAGAACTACCCTTGATTCTATGTCACTGATTCTGCTGCATGTATATAATGACCCCTACATGCAAGAATAAAGGAGAATCATAGAATCACAGGGTTGGAAGGGACCTCCAGGGTCATCTAATTCAACCCCCTGCACAATGCAGAAAATTCACAATACAGAAAATACACACACACACACAGTGCCCCCTGTTCCATCCCCAGAAGATGGCAAAAAAAAAACCCTCCAGGATCCCCGGCCAAACTGGCCCAGAGGAAAATCGCTTCCTGACCCCAGTGGCAACCAGCATTTTCCTGGACATGTAAGGGCCACAAGAACTAAGCACTGAGGCAACCCTTCCTGCCCTCCCTCTCATGATCTGCCCAAGTTCACAGCTTGCCTTTGGGCATTTCACTGAGTACTGGTGGGTACCACTGTACCAGTGGCTGCTATTGCAACAACTAATGGGCCAAACATGTACAGCCAGCTCACCATGGTAGGATGTTGCCACATGCAGCACTTGAAAATCCAATACTAGCTATGAGCTAGACAATTTTGAACAGACTTTTTTTTTTAAAAAAAGAAAACAAAACAAAAGACATTTTGCATACCAGCCAAAGTTAAAACTTCTAGAAGTGGCTCCAACATTTATGCAACAATTGTGTTTGTCTCAAGTTCACTGGGTTTGCCTCAGCAAACAGACAAAGGATGTGTTGTCGAATGAATGAGAAACTCCCATTACTAAACACCTGTTTTCTTGTGCCAGAAAATCAGGATCCCACCAGGCCTCCCTGGTAAGAACACAGAGGTACTCCAAGGTAGGTGTCTGTTGTGTTCATGTCTTAGTTTCCCACAGCAAATATTTCAGAGGATAGGGAGTTGGTCTAAATCCCACATTGACTGCGGCAGAAAATTGCTGATCTTGAGCTCAGATCTCCTACTGAAACCAAGGGGACGTTAAGCCCGTTCACTTCAGCTAGTCCATCTGAAATGTGGAAAAGGAACAAGATTTCCTCCTTTTCGTTGACTACAAGATACCACTGTGGTCTAGTCCTCCTTGGAGTGGAACATCTGGGTCTGGGCTGTACCACTCACACACGTGTGATCCTCTGTACATGGAAACCCAACAGAGGCTCCAGCCTGCCCTCCTCCCCAACTTGCCAATTTTATTTCTTATATATATACCCAGGATTGGCTCCTAGATCAGCCATGCCTTCAGTGTACAAGGAGAGTTTCTATCTTTGTACTGAGCAGCATTCAAACATATTTACAGGATAGAGGAGGCAGCAGCCAAAATGACTGAACCGAGGCTCTCGTACTTTGGTCACATCATCACAAGATAAGACACACTGGCAAAAATGCTAGGAAAATTTGAAGGCAGCAGGAAAAGAGGAAGACCCAACATGAGACAGGTTGATTCAATAACAGAAGCCACAACCTTCAGTTAGCAAGACCTGCACAAGGCTGTCAATGACAGGACAATCTGGAGGTCATTAATTTATTAATGGCAGGTAACACAAAGATAAGGCAGTGGTCCAACTCAGTATAAGGCAGCTTCATACGCTGAGGTATGAAGGCAGCTTCATACGCTGAGGTATAAACACTGCATGAGCCTGTAGTATGAAATGGGACAGGAGACAAAGAAAAAACAATGGGTGCAGTGGGAAGAAATTTTTAAATCCAAATATCCAAATATCAAACCCCCGATGCATTTCACACCAGCTTCTTCAGGGGATTTTATTTATATATATATGGAAAGAAAAAAAGAATACGGTTAACAAGCATCTTATCGCTACTTCTCTTTATTATTTTTTACATATGTATAGAACCCCCTGAAGAAGCTGGCATGAAACACATAGGAATAAAGAATTTCTTTCCACTGCACCATTTTTTTCTTCATCTCTTGTTCCACTTGGTGTGGTCCTTTGTTCTTTTCTCATTGAAATGGGACAGCCCAGATACTGACCAGTGTTCTCAGTAGCAAAAAGCCCTGTGACGGCACTTGTTTTCTATGAAACTTTTCCATCAGCAGGAGGAACCCCCAGCTCCTCCAAGAACAGGGGGTGGATAATCCATTTGTATGCTTCCTTCAACTGAACAAGGTCGTCTTTTTCCACTAAAAGGTCCTGCTTCCTAAAAGCAAGAAAGAAAAGGGACTCAACCATTTAAATTAAGCATCCTCATGAAGTTAATTTGATATATTAAAATACAAGCAAGATGATGTCTAAAGGCCACTCACCCCAGTATATATTGGAAAGGGGGGGGGGAATCAACACGCCCCTTTCCTGTCCTATCAGCTCACCAAAGGTCTGGTGCCATCCTGCCTTGTTGGTAGGTGGTCCAGTTTTGCTGCTTTTGTGATTGGTACAAGGGCCAGGCACTATACTATAGTGATGCTACCCATTTGGGCAGCAATGGCTAAACAATAAGGCTGGTATCATAGAGGTGCAGGGACAGAGTGACTCCTCCCATCTGTGTCTTGGTTCTACCTTCTTACTGTCAATTTTCAACTAGGTAACAGAAGTTCAGGCCTGTGCATCACTGAAATAATTTCAGTTCCTATCCTTGCAGCTCCTTGGCCTGGTTCCTATTGCAGCCTGCCACCTAGTGGTAGGCGAGAGAGATGCCGAATGGAACCAGGCATCCTGCTAAAATGAAGTCAGAGAATGGCACAGTCATTAGTAAAGAGGTAAAGGTAAAGGTTCCCTTGCTCGAAAACCAGTCGAATCCAACTCTAGGGCTGCGGTGCTCATCTCCGTTTCAAAGCCGAAGAGCCAGCGCTGTCCGAAGACATTTCCATGGTCATGTGGCCAGCATGACTAGACACCAAGGCGCATGGGACGCTGTTACCTTCCCACTGAAGCGGTACCTATTTATCTACTTGCAATTTCTTGCTTTCGAACTGCTAGGTTGGCAAGAGTTGGAACCAGAGATGGGCGCTCACTCTGTAGTGTGGCACTCGGGTCTCGAACTGCTGAACTACCGACCTTCCAGCCTGCAGTTCAGCGTCTTAACCACAAGGCATTCTGCTAAAATGAAGTCAGAGAATGGCAGTCATTACCAGAGGAGAAATCCACAGGAGGAAATGGCTGGAGGCAGAAGACAGCGTATTGCTCGTAACTACCCAAAGAGTGCAAATTAGCAAGCTTCATTGACTTGAAAGCTAGTACTGAGAGAGGCTAGAGAAGATCCGCTCCAGAAATTACTCACCCTATTTCCTCTTTTACCAGCAGCCATGCGGCATGCTTCAGGTAGTCGGACCCAGAAAGAAGAAGGAAAAAAGAGAGAAAGTGGTGAATGAAACAGAGGTTTCATGACCTCCTATGCTTTAACTGGCTAAGAAAACTGAACAGAAATCAGCCACTCCAAATAAATCAAGTTCATACAGGGTCACTAGAACATCTGACGTGACCAGTTCTCATTTACCAGCCCCAGCCCTAAAGCTGAGGTCTCTATCAGCCTGGCCACCAAACAGCAGAGACGCCACTTGCTCTCCTGCTCCCCCCGCCCCCAAGCCCTGGTTTGGCCACAGCTTCTCCCATGACTCCAGATGCAACATGAAATCTGCACCGGCAAAATGTATTTCTTAAAGCAAAAGCTACTTTGAAAACAGCACCCTTCACCTGTACCATAATTTAGGCATGAACAACAGCATCGGCAGCAAACACTCACCTCTCGGACAGAAAGCTGCGGAGGGAAAGACACGGAGAACACAAAGCTGGAAAACTGATATTCAGAAGAATTGATCTTCTGGCAGACCTAGAAAAACAGGGATCAACAGGAAGTGCAGCCAGACTTTGTACAGGACTCAGTTTCCTGCTTAGAGGGCCAACAAAGTACATGGGACAGTGATGGGCAACAGTCAACAATGGACCCACAGCTAGAATGGTTGTGTCAGAGCCAGGCAGTTGCTATAGGCAGCCATACCAAAAACTCAGTCTTACTGTCTGTGTTCTCCAACCCAAAATCATGGAGTCCAGTGATTCGCAGAGAAGCACAGCATGCAGAGAGTGCTACTCTACTGACTGGGTATTAGCATTTATACCAAACAAGGCTAAGACTGAGGTTTCACTCAGCCCGCCAATCACCCTTGGATCAGGATTGTGAACTCCCTTTCCTTCTGGGCTAGGATTTTGAGGCCCGAGTGCTCAGCAGGCTAGGTTCTTGCCAAGGGAAAGCTCCATGGGACTAAAAATGCAATAGTCCAGTTGAAGCCCACTGATTTCAATGGGCTTAGACTGAAGTAACTGACAGGGAAATTATTATTTGTTGGGTTCAATGAAAGGGGTCCAAACAGAAGTGCACTATAAGAGACAGAAGAGCCTCACTGCCATACATGCACACTGCACTGCTGACCTATTAGCTGAAAAACTGACAGACAAAACTTCTGACTTGCTGACACTTACTGCTTTGACAAAATCCATCTCACAGAGCTCCTGCAGAATTCCCAAGCACACGGTGCAAACAGGAGGAGGCCTTAAATTATCATCAGTCGCATTTCCATCGTTTTCTGCATCAGTCAGCTGATGGCTCCCATTTGCGGTCTGTTCTTCAGCTTCTTCTTTGCGGCTCTCAAGTCTAATTCTTTTACATGGCGGCTGGACCGTTTCACAAGATGATTCACTCTCGTTGCTATTGCTCTGCAGGAATGTGCGTAGTTCACAAAGCAACTCCTGGTCAACCAAGAAAGCAGAGTAAGACTTTGTTGGAAGGGAGCCACACATGGCTTCAGTGTGCGGTGAGATCCACATCCCCCCCCCCATCACTAATGATCTAATGGACTCGGAGCAACAGACCCTATAAACCCACAGCTGCTTTTCTACATGGGGTGACCCTAACCTTGAGTTTAATTTGAAGAGTGACAAGTGTCCATCTGTTAAGAAACTAGAAGATGTTCTGTGTAAACATGCAACAGTTCTGTGCTGGAAATGTTATCTGTGTCATTAGAAGCAAAGGCAGGAAGGCTACTTCTAGGTCAGGAAATGGTGCAGAATGGGGCTTGGGTTTCTTGGTATGTGACAAGATAAAGGATAAAGTTGAGAAGGTAGGGAGAAAAGCAAGAAAATGAGCTAGAGCAGACAAGAGAGTATGGAGAGAACAAGACCTTCTGCTGGCTCAGAGAGCAGGCAGGGCGTCCTCGTACAAAGCGCCCAATTGCAACAGTATCAGCCACAGCAAAAAAAGAAAAAGTTAGATGTGGAGGATTTAGGAGGACTGAGATCTGCCCATGACTATGGGAACCCATCAGGGAAGTTTCAAACTTAATCTGAACAATTGTATTAGTGTACCACGAGAACCAACTGGGGCTGATGCATGTCCAGATTTTCATTTCCTCCAATTTGTGGTGACATGCTGGGCTTCCTGATTGTTGCAGTTGGCTGTTTCTTCATGTCATGCACTGGGCAGGAGCACTTCTCTTCACCCTATGACCCTCCTCCCTTACTACCGTCCCGTTCAGAACCCTTGTCTCTTCCCTCCATGCTAAGATCATGTGTGCCCTATCTTCCCCATCCACCAACCTCCTTCCATTTCCCAACTTCCTGTTGAATGTTTCCCTTGCTTAGAAAACAGGGCCACTGTGGCCTGAAAACTGATTATAGCCACCACCTCACCCATCATGTACTTTAATTTAACCAAACCTTCTCAGGACGTCTGTATGGAGCCTGTAGTTCCACACGGCAGAACCTGAAAATGCATCGTGGGCATGCTCCAAAATTCAGTAGCATCTGAGCAATAGGTTTGTCTTTTTCTGATAGTTCAATCATGCTGGAGAAGCCTATACTTTAAAATAAAGAGATTCTTAGCCTTTTAACTGTAGCTTGGGGAGGGGGAAGAAGAAGAACAACAAATCATATGACTTCAAAAGAACAAATCTCTCCCAATTAGCTACCAGTTGGCCCACTGCCTATACCCTTGGCTCAGGAACATCAGAAGAACCCTGCTGGATCAGACCAGTGGTCTATCTAGTTCAGTATCCTACTTTTCTCCAGTTCCTCCAGCTCTTTAATAAAGCCTTTCCTGAGTTCTCAGAGCCTCATCATGTCTACAGCGCTATTGCTATAAGTACACATTGTACAGATTAGTACTGGTTCTACACTGAGTTAATTTACTTTGCAATAGCCCTTCTTCATGGATTTTTTAAAATGCAATTTCTTCATAGATTTTTGAAGCAGGATATACATTACACTGATTATTATAGTTCAGTTATTTGACTAATCTTAAAAACAGGTAATGCTCATTGGGAACACTAGGCATTGAAGGACGTACTTCCCACTCTGGTTGGGAGTTTGGCTGACCCATGATGACATGGTTAAGAGCCTCAGGGTTGTACCCAGCTGATCTATCTACCTGGATCAATGCCACAGTCACATCGTGATTTCATCATTGTAATGCATGCTACATGGGTCTGCCCTTCCGTGACAGAGTAGGAATTCAAATCTAGGTTTCCCAAGTCCTAATCCAACACTTTAACCCCTACAACACACTGACTCCCCCTTCTGCAGTCACTCTGTTGGTGGCCCATCAGTACTGGGGTCAATTCAAGGTCCTGACTATCACACACAAAGAGCTGCATGGGCTCCAACCCTCATATCTGTAGGACTACCTCTCCCCCTGTGTTTTGCAATGACAGCTCTGTTCATCTGTTCAGGGCTTTCTGCAGGTGTCACCCTGCAAACAGGCAAGATCTACAACTGCCCATACGCATGCTTTCGCTGTTGTGGTCACTATGGAACAGCCTGTCTGAAGAGGTCAGAAGAGTGTCCACACTCCTGTCATTACACAAGCTATGTAAAATGGAGTTGTTTGTGAGAGCTTTTCTATAATGGCAGCAGGGCTATACTATAACAGAATAGTTCAGCAAGGTGCTTTTAAAGAGAGAGCGGCTATAGATTATACCACTCGGTATAGAACATACTATCAGTTTGCTACATATTACCCTGTTGTCATTTCATTGTTGTCAAGGCTTGGGGGGGGGGGGGGGGGGGAGTGCTGGATCTCTCAGGAGGAAAATAAAGTTTTCAATCTGTATATACTGAACACTCATGAACTTTTAAACATTTTTAAAGGGATTTTGTTGAAGAGGTTCCAGAACTCCATTCTGGCACGTTCCCCCAGAAAAAAAAGCCCTGGGTTTTGTAATCCTAGTACTAGTATACTGCTCATTAGATGTCTCCTCATGTAGATTGTATCAAACTACAGTGTTTAGATTCGCTTTGCATGGACTGCTCAGTGACTTGTGTCTGTCCCCATCTGCAAGATGAGGATAATAATAATGATCTACTTTACACAGAAACTGTCATCATCATGATTAGAGAGGATAAATACAGAGCACCTCAAAAAATTACTCTGTTCGTTTACCCCAGAGTCTTTAGGAGAAGACCCCGAAACAAAACGCTCTCAGTTTTGTCATTTTGCCAATACTCCTGACACGAATCTCCCTTAAGTCATAGAAAATTAACGTCGCAACAATTAAGGAGCAAGTCCCATTCCGGTCAACGAGACTTAATTCTGAGAAAACGTGTTTAGGGTTGCACAGTAATTTTCTCCGTCCTTCCCTATCTCTTCAAAGCCAGAACCACCGTGACCCATACAACCTCCCCTCAGAAAGCAGTAAACGTTACACATCTGTCCTACCGTTCATTTGCCAATACACGAATAAAAGACTATGCCGGGACCACTTGTGCGATGCACCTGACTACCATAACACTCCCTTCCTCTTCCGCCTTTCGGTTCCTTCCAGCGCAGAGAGTGAGAGGAAACAGCCTGCCAGAAATAATAGTTCCGACTCCGGTACTCCCATTAATCCCGAAGGGCTACAGTCAGTTCATTTAACATTTACTTCCGGATGTCGATTGCAGTTCTAACAACAAATTCCCTGTGCCTTAAAGCACGTCCCACCGTGTTCACATAAGGCTATACTGAGTCAGACTGTTGGTCTATTCGAGGTCACGGCTTCCTGACTTGCAGTGGCTCCCTAGGAATTCCGGTGTGTGTGTGTGTCTTTATCTTCATCTCTATGGCCCTATGCTATAGGCACTATAGTAACCTACCTCACAGGCAATGCTCCCTATAAGCTGTGGAGTCCTGTGAGCAAAAATTCCACTTTGTGAGCTCCTGGCATTAAAGTTGTGAGCGAGCGATTTTGCTGCTGCATGAATTAGTTTGCCCTGGAGCCCTCCTTCCTGAGCTGAGACAAAAATGTGTGAGCCGGAGGCTAAAACACTGTGAGCCAGCTCACACTAACTCAGCTTAGAGGGAACACTGCTAAAATGTTGTCAGGATAAAATGGTGTAGGGGAGAAGGGAATCTTGTATGCCTCTTGGAGAGGGGGAAAACACCCCATAATGATTTGGGGTGATGTTGTTGTTGTTGTTCAGTCCCACAGTCGAGTCCGACTCTTTGCGACCCCATGGACCAGCTCCCTCCAGGCCTTCCGGTCTTCCGCCATCCTCTGAGTCAATAAAAATAAATCAAATCACAGCAACAAATAACGGCTACTCATAGTACTAGAATGTAGTGAACTATTTTAAAGTCTGTACATTATTAAACAGCAGTTGGGAACCGGAGTTGCAACGTGTAACTGTCAGTTGCTTTTCTAAGGGGAGGGAAACCGCTCTGTCGTTTGAGCGAGAGTGTGGGCTCGATCAGCCGCAGCCAGAGGTAGTCGATCGAAGGGCTGGACTTGCGGCGGGGGCGTAGGGTCGATGAACTCGGTGCTCGTCCGAGGAAGCGGAGGCGAAGACGGAGCCGTCGCGCGATGATGGCGGCTAACCAGCCTCCGCCGCCCAAGCCTTGGGAGAACAGGCGCCTGTGAGTGGCGGGTCGGGGAGGAGGGGAAAGGAAGGGAAAGCAAACCTGGCGAGCCAAGAATGAAGCACGGATCGCATTCCCGCTGTCAGTCTCTGGTGGGAGGGAGCTGCAGTGACCCCCCCCCCTTCCCCAAACACGCACGCCACGTACTCCAGGGTGAAGCCCCTTCTGCTCCCATTCCTCGTACTTAGCGCGCCGTGTGCGTCTTATGTCTGTCTGTTTCGTAGTTCTCCTTCTGTTTTCCTCTTCGGCAGTAAGGAGCTGCCTGGGCCAACTGTCTGGCCACACACGTACGCACACCTCTCCTCCCTTAGAGGGTTCCCCCCACATTCCTCATCTGCGGATATAGGGGAGGGGAAGGAGGCAGGGGGAAACCTTTTGCGTCGTCCAAGGAGGGGAGGGGGCAACCGCCCCCCCCCCCAGACTTTGCTTCGTAAATTAGAGCCGCGGGGTTCACTGGAGAGAATGTAGCACCGGGGACTGGAAGTCCCTGGGTTCAAATCCTTGTTCATCCAGGAAGTGGGGCTGTCCTAAACAGTGTTAAGCCTTTCGGAATCCACTGACTTCGATGGATTTAGAAGGGTGTAACTCTGCTTAGGGGGCCAGGGTGGCTCAGAGGTTAAAAAGCTGAGCTGCACACCGGAGGGTTGGTAGTTCAGCAGTTAGAGTCCCAAGTGTCACATCTCTGGCCCCAGTTTCTGCCCGCCTAGCAGTTTGAAAGCAAGAAATTGCAAGTAGATAAATAGTTATCACTTCCAAGGGAAGGTAACAGCGTTCCATGCGCCTCGGTGTTTAGCCAAGCTGGCCACATGACCACGGAGAAGTCTTCGGACAGCGCTGGCTCTTTGGCTTGGAAACGGAGATGAGCACCGCCCCCTAGAGTCGGATTTGACTGGCTTTGGAGCAAGGGAACCCTTTTCCTTTACTTTATTTATTTATCAAATTTATACCTCGCCCTCCCTGCAAATCAGGCTCAGGGCAGCTTCTATACAAACATAAATACAGTTAAAATCATACAATTATTTAAAACACAACAGATAAAACAAATACACAAAGTGCTGGCGGCAGTTAAAAGATTAACTTAGATGGCTCGATTTCAAAATGAGTTTCTGCTTCCCAGATGTACTTAGATGTTGTTCTGCTTGTAATTTCTTGTGGCATCGACTCGATGTTAAGACCATGAGCCAGGGCTCTGCGACAGCGGCAGCCCCTAATTAAATGCCTGGTGGAAGAGCTCCTTCTTGCAGGCCCTGCGGAACTGTGAGAGATCCCGCAGGGCCCTGATCTCCTCCGGGAGCTCGTTCCACCAGGTAGGGGCCGCCACTGAAAAGGCCCCAGCCCTGGTAGTAGCTAGCCTGGCCTCCCTCAGGCCAGGGAGGGTCAACCGATTTTGAGACACAGACCGTAGTGCTCTCTGGGGTATATACGGGGACTCTACTTAACTCAAGATTGCACTTTCACTCTCTTAGCCTGGTATCAGTTTGCAAGGTTACTTTGCTTAAATGAAACTGTTCATTCGACCCAATGGCCTTGAGCAAGTTTGCAGGGTTGTTGTGAGGAAGAAGTTTAATAGACTGCTCTGAGAAGCTTGGAGGAAGGGTGGGATGAAAGTGTAGTAACCGGTCGAGGAAGCAATGGAAGCTCTCTCTGCCTACCCTACAGGGTTCTTCTCCCTTGTCACCCCACCAGCTTTTCCAGGGGACATTCTGTTATGTTGATGCTATTAATAATTTCTACCTCTTCACCTGAGGAGGAGCAAAATTTTCAACAAATAACCTGCTGTTAATACTGTGAAGGTACGCTTTGTGGTGAAACTTGTGATGCCTGTAAAAAGTAACTGTGGCATGTGTTTTTATGGGTTATAGCATCAGACAAAGTGGGTCCTGGCCCACAGAAGCTGAGGCCACACTGATGCCACAAAACTCACTGTTGTTTTTGCTGCAGTCTGTCCCTCTGGAATTGTTTGTGAAGACCTGGGTTAAGTTTTCTCTCAGAATATGGCCAGCAGTTGATACTTTTGTAAGCGAATAAATGTAATGTTGGGTGGAGGAGCCTCCAGTCAAGTTATTGGACTGGTTCTCATGGTTTTGTATGTGTGTATGGACCAGTGTTGGTGTACAGAGGCCAAAAGTCCACCTAGATGATCTTCTGTAATTCACAGTGTAATCTTATGCAGTTAATGCCGGTCAAAGGTTATAGATTTGAGGGTTACTGTTGCCAGTTTTTATACAGGATTGCATTGTACCATGTATGGTATAAACTGAAATAGCAATGTTAATTGAGATATTTGTGCAAGAACAAGTTTTGAAAGATATCCCCCACCATCCTCCCATGCATTATTTGGATTGAATCGGAGTGCCCCCCTTTCTCCCAAGCTTTATGTAAATAGTCCACAGCACCATGATGCCTTGATGTTCTTTTCTTGTTTGTTTGGCTAGCCCCAGGTGCATTCCCAACATGCATGATGATTTTTTGCTAATTTACTGGAAGCACCCCCAGTAAAATCACAAGAAGTCGATGCATGCATACAGTTGCAGTTATTGTTAATCTTATCCTTTCCCCATCTCCCACTTCTCTTCCCTGTTTTCGTCCAGCTGGGTGGTGCTCACTAATGTCCATCACTTTCTGGGATAATTAAGGTTGCACAACACTCCTGCATTCACTGCAATCCTTTCTTGTGCTAATTTGGGAATAAGTTCCCTTGAACTTGGTGGTACTTAACTTCAAAGTAAACAGTTCGAGGATTGATCAGTAGAGGTAGTTTCTACTGGCTTAAATTTATAACAGGTACCACTTAATGATGACACACCTTTTATCCTTTATTTAAGCTTTTACTGCTTGGTAATCTGACATAATTTCCTGATGATCCTTCTGTAGACAAAAGAGCAGCTACAGCGCGAACTGGAGCAAACAGCTTTTGGGTTGTTTCGAAACAGCCTTTCCACTCTGTCCCATCCAGTTTTGCCCTTTACTGCAGCCCCCACCAGATGTGTTTTTTTCCTTCCCCTGATTGTCAAAAGAAATAACTCTGGATCTGCTGTACAAAATGCTGCTAGTAGTCTAAAATTATTTATTTATTTATCCTCACATTGATCCCATGAATTATTAGTTATTTTATTTATTGTATTAAATTCAACTTGCTAGACTGCTCTTCCCTACAAGCAAGGCCCAGGGTGGCTTACATCATATAAACATAATGATGCTCCATTAAATAGCAGTTAAAAACTACTGGAACAATATACATTCAGACTTCATTATATAAGATGGCGAAAAACTTCTGTTCCCACCAGCTCCCTGAGTGAAGGGATGTGGAGGGCTGGGTAGGAGGGTATGAGAGTGCCAACCGTTGCAGTCCTCAGCCAAAGGCCTGGCATAACATCTCTGCCTTGCAGGCCCTATGGAAAGGTAATAAATCCCATAGGGCCCGGATATTTTCAGGCAGAATGTTCCACCAGGCAGGGGCCAGGGCTAAAAAGACCCTGGCCCTAGTTGAGGACAGCTGGACCTCCCTCGGGCCGGGGATCACAAGCAGATTCTTATTGCTGGAGTGTAACGCTCCTTCATGGACATATTGAGAGAGGTGCTCCCGAAGGTATGTAGGTCCCTGACTGCTAAGGGCCTTGAAGTTCAACACCAAAACCTTAAACCGGATCTGGTGCTCCACTGGAATTACATCGTTCCAGATTCATCAGCAGCCACTCTGTGGCAACTAGGCTGTGAAGCCTTACAAAAGTTACTTTCTTTCAGGCCACAAAATATGCCTATCACAGATATTCCATGGTATTTCATCATATTGTTGTGCATAGGGTGAGCAAGTTAATTATAACGTCTGTATCAAGTCACTTTTGTGAACCTGTTTGCAAGGTTGCGTTGTTACAGTTTTGCAAATGAACAACTGAGGCACAGTACTCACATTTTGTCCAGATAATGACACAGTGCAGGTGTTAGCTGTGTTCAGTACTCTGACTCTTCCAGGCAATCCAGTACTTCCAGCCTAGTTTAGTTTTTGGTATCAGGCATCTGGTGTAATCTGCAGGAGGCGAAATGGAGATGGATGTTGCACAATTAACCTTTGAAATGAACTGACAACTCTACTGGATGTTCCCTAGTTGCATAAAATGAGTCAAACAGTGTAAGCTTGTTTACTTGGAAGTAAGTCCCACTGAATTAAATGGGACTTATTCTCAAGTAAAAATCAGTTACTGTTTACAGGTTTGTAATTGTATTTCAGCTACCTTTGTGCTTTGCACTGCAAAGTCACAAACCTGCTGTCCTCTAGTATTTCAGAGCCTTTGGGCCCCCTCTTTACAAAAAGTTTTCTTCGTGTATGTGTATCACGTTTGCCAGCTGAAGACAGTACTTCGTATATCTGACTAGCAGTGCAGTCTTCAACAGAATTATATCCTGCTAAAGTCAGTGGACTCAGAGGAGTGTACCTCTACTGCAGTCCTGTACACACTTACTTGCATTTGATAGTGTAACATCAATTGAGCAGAGACAATTGTGTTTACTCGGAGTGTGTTATTGTTATTGGCATTTTATTACGGAATTGATATGGTCTGTTGAGCACCGACTTTTAACTGTTTTATAGGTAATGATTGTTTATTCTTTTATTGTTTTATTTATGGCATTTGCCTCTAAGTTCGCCGCCCTGAGCCCATGTTGGAAGGGCAGGATACAAATTTAATAAATAAATACATATTTGAGTCCCATGACTTTCAGTCAGCTCTAGCCCTTGAAAATTTCTGACAGTATATCTCTTAAGGCTTTATTCTGCTGCAACAGAGTGTCATCATAGCTGTCCTTTCCAGAATCTGTACCTTCCAGATCAGTGTGCATAAGGCCTGCAGCCAAGGTTTATGAAACACTGGAGTTTCAGATCTAAATTCTTACACTTAGGGTGTCCAGGACATTCGTTGTTGTTGTTTTTTTCCTAAAAGCATTGCACTTGCCTTATATATAATCTGTAATCTTGGTCAAATGAAATTAATGGGGCGAGTAGGCCCCTCTTTGCCCTTGTTTTCGATTTTCGTGAGAGGAATGGGGAGTTACAATGTTCCATCCAAAGGGCAAAAATATGATAAAACGTATGATCCCGTCACAGCCAGCAATTTCATATTTTGATAGTTCTAAAGTATCTAGTAAGCTAGATAGGGATCAATTAAAATAAGTCTTTAAAAACAACTCTATGGAAGTGTGAATTGCCAAATGTCCAATGGGATAAAAGTGATTTCATCTGTCTGTGAAAGGAGCCCAGAGAACTTTCAAGTGGACAGCATCCTTAAACCAGAGCCACCACAGAACAGGCCCTCCTTGTGGTAGATGGCAACTCCCCCCTAAATCAGAGTAAAGCCTCCATAGTAGATCTTAAGGCTAGGGCAGGGGGGCTTACAGTGAGAGGTGGATTGCACTCAAATAGGACTGAAAGTTTTAAATCCATGGCAGTTTATGCTTTTTCCAGTGCTAAAGATTAACGCTTTTTCCAATTTAAAGGCCTTACGCAAGTGTCTGTTACACATTAACCTTCCATAACCTGTTAACTGGGAGGTATTGTGTTAAGAGCCTTGGCTAAAGAGCTACTCAGTGATGTTAAATACTTATTATTGCATAGAAAGATAATTTATCATATTTAAAGGCCTTTATTGCATTTTAATATCTGGTAAAGGATCCAGTTAAGAGGGGTGGGCATAAGGATTAAAATTGGCTTGTAAATATATAGGGTTGTATCCTGCCATTCTGCTCAGTTGTGGCACATCCTGCCAACACAAGAGCTGTTCTGCCAGCAGCATATGGCATGTGCTGATGGAACACATCACCCTTAGCTGAGTGGAATGGTAGGAAGCAATGCAGAGTGCTTGGAGAAGTGCAAGATGGAGGAGTATTCTAAACTTGCAATTGTGCTGTGTGTTAATAGTGGATTTCTGAATTTTAGAGCTGCTGATGTGATGGCCAACCAGCTGACTCGGCCTGGACAACCCACCCTGACACGAGTGCCCCCTCCTATTTTGCCAAGGCCATCTCAACAGGCAGGAAACAGTTCCCTGAATACTTTCAGACCATCTTACAGCAGCTCTTTTTCTCCAGGCTATGGGACATATGGAAATTCCTTTTATGGGAGCTACAACCCTTACAGTTATGGATATGGCGGTTTGGGCTACAATCGGTTTCGAATGGATGACATTCCTACCAGCAGATTTGTTCAACAGGCTGAGGAGAGCAGCCGTGGTGCGTTCCAGTCCATTGAAAGCATAGTACATGCCTTTGCTTCGGTGAGCATGATGATGGACGCTACGTTTTCTGCTGTCTACAACAGTTTCCGAGCAGTTTTGGATGTAGCCAATCACTTCTCCCGACTCAAAATACATTTCACAAAGGTGTTTTCAGCTTTTGCATTAGTCAGAACTATAAGGTACCTCTACAGGCGTTTACAGAGGTTGCTGGGTATGAGAAAAAATTCAGAGAATGAGGATTTGTGGGCAGAAAGTGAAGGAACTGTGGCTCGCATTGGACCTGAGGACAAGGCTGCTAACTCTGCAAAATCCTGGCCTATTTTCCTATTCTTTGCCGTTGTTCTTGGTGGTCCCTACCTCATTTGGAAGCTGCTATCCACCTACAGTGAGGAAGAAACAGGTAAGAGGGATATCCCTGATGACAGAAATTAAAGGAATGTAATAAGGACAGTGTTTTCACCTACAGAACTACAGGGTAATAATTGGAAGTTAGAATGAGGTTCTTAGTAAATTGATTTTTGCTATCCTGGAAAGCAAACTCTCTTGCAGTCTTTTGGCTTAAAACACTGAACTAGGAAGATTAGGAAGTCGCTTGCGCCTCTTGCCTCAGTCATGAAATGTGGCAATCTTAGGCAGTCCATTTATTAGTCCCAGCCCTGCTGTGTGTAATTTCATAATAAAGTAGGGGATATTGACCTACCTTAGAGACTTGTCATGATCATAACCAAGTAATAAATGTTAAGTGATTTGCAAGAACACTATATTATAATTTGATTATGTAAATATAACAGAAGAACATGCACTTGTATGTCTTTAAAATGTGAAGTGATTTCCTTCGCCTTCAGAAAGTTATCATTTTACTTGCTTTTAACTGCTCTGTTTACATGTAAGTGAAGATGTCAGAAGGTCTTGTGAGAGAAAAACCACAATATGCAGGACAGCAAGTACTTGATGCAGTATGCAGGCTTTCACATTGCACGCAACTTTTCCTAATGTTGGCTATTTTACCCTGATTCCCAGAATGTGTAGCACGAGGAAGATTTTTGTGTAACTTTAAACCATTGTATATAACAATCATAGAATCTGTGTGTGGGTGCCTCATGCCGAGGAAGATGCTGTTTAGTGACTCAACAGAATGTAGTGCTTAATAGTCAGCTCAAACTTACTTCCCACAGCTAATAGTAATATACAAGTGGAGACCTGCAAGAAACAAGTGGAGCCTTGGGAGGATAAGGTTTGAGTTTGGACGTGACCTCAGCAGGGTATAATACCATAAACTCCACCCTTCAAAGCAGCCATTTTCTCTGAGGGAACTAATCTCTGTCATCTGGAGATCAGTTGTAATTCCAGGTGATCTCCAGCCATCACCTGGAGGTTGTAGAAACAACAGAGAGATCATGGGTAGGTTGAATGAAGAAAACAGCTGTGATGTATAATGAAAATATATATTTTTAGACTGCTGTGTTGCAGTGAGTAGTATTTCATCAACAAGTAGTAAAGATGTACACATCCACACAACGGAATTTGCATATACTCCCGTTTCACATGACTGCTTTTGTGCTGCATGAATAACATGAGTTTACATGTCACAGAAATGAGAGGGAAAACAATATAATCAAATAATCATCTTATCTTGTCACTAAAGCTGGCATGAAAACTCCATAAAGCCTACCACAAGGTTAAAAATACTTACACAATTGTAATCCGTGAACTTAACACAAAACATTCTTCCCTCTTCAATGAAACAAAATCTTTACCTGCTTATAGTGTCCTAACTGCTCCCATTACAACTTAATTACTAACAGGTGGCAAAGACAGAGACTATGCATTTAAAGAGAAAGTATTGTACTATCTATACTTGCCCTAAAGTAAACAATGCTCTCATAGTTCAGGTCTGAATACATTCCGAGGAGAAAGATGTATATGAAGCACAGCTTGAATCTAACTCAAAATATAATCCAAGAGGAGAGAGTGGGTTTAAATGAAATATCCATGTTCTCTTATTCCTGTAAACACAACTATAGTACATACAGAAGAAATAGATGTTTTACAAGAAGCAACTTAAGTCCAACTCAGAGTTTAGTCCATGAGGAAAGTGAATTTAAACAAAATATCCACTTGGCCTCTTCCTGCAAAAGTATCTTGTGAGCGTACTTCTTTTTAGTGGCTACAAACAAAACTGTATAACAAAACTCATCACGTTTATGATTGTTGGAGCTGAAGTGCCCAGTTAGAGCAGCCTCTGAGATATTATGTCTTATGCGTTAAATATGCTCTAAAATGCGCACTTTGATCGGCCAGACTGTTCCCCCCCCCATAAAATTGCGTACAACCACATACAATTAGATACACTACACATGGTGTTGAACACGTGGAGAAAAAGGAAAGATTAATAGGTTCTCATCCAGGTAAGGGCACCAAATTACCCTCTATTGCCATATGACATATTTTACAACTCCCACAGGAAAAATGTACTGATGGAAGGGTGTTAGCAACTTGGTTTTTCCTAAAATCAGAGTGTACTAAGTAATCTTGAATACTTTTGGTCTTAAGAAAACCTATAGTGGGAGGATTGGCACAACTGTACTACTCTCTTTATGGGCATTGCTAGAGTGGAGTAATTCAATGCCCAATTTATGCCAGAGTGAGTTGCTCTCATTTTTTTGGTTAACAAGCTATTTCTAGAGACATTTGAGGCTCTAATTCTGGCTCTATTTATGATGCCTAAAGGATAACCTCTATGTAAAAACTGTCGTCAGTTCTCCACATTTAAAGTTATAATCCTCTATTCTGGTACAGTTCTGCTTCATTTGCAAAAATTGTTCATAAGGAACATTATGACACACTTGAGCCAGATGAAAATAATCATTTTCTCTGAGGGAACTAATCTCTGTCATCTGGAGATCAGTTGTAATTCCAGGTGATCTCCAGCCATCACCTGGAGGTTGGCAACATCAGTTCCCCTGGAGTAAATGACTCCTTTGGAGGTGGAGTCTATGGCATTAGATCTGTCTGAAGTCCCTCCCCGCCTCAATAACTACCATCCCCAGGCTCAACGCCTCAAATATCCAGGGATTAAGCAGTTGACATTATTCTTTCCTCTTTTTTATCCACTCAACAACCTTATGAGGTAGGTTAGGCTGAAAATGTGTAACTAGTCCAGAATCACCCAGTGAGCTTCCACAGCAAGGTGGGGATTTATACCTGGGTCTCGCAAATCCTACTCTGAAGCTCTGCCCATTATACTACGCTGGCTTTCATGGGGTGGCTGCTATTGAACAGTAGCAAGCAGCCGGGCCTAGCTGAATCATGCAAGTCAGGTGATCACCCAGTCACCCAGAGGGTGCTGCTAGGCCTAGGTTTGCCAGCCTTCAGGTGGGACCTGGAGACCCCCCAGAATTACAACTGAACTCCAGACAACAGAGATTTGTCCCCTTGGAGAAAATGGGTGGACTCAGTGGCGTTATATCCAGCTGAGGCCTCTCCCCTCCTCAGACTTCACCACAGACTCTCCAGGAATTTCCAAACCTGGAGCAGGTAATCCTAGTTCCAGGTCTGGCTCCAAACCTCCTGCTATTTAGCCATTCATACTGCAGAGGGAGGAGCTGCGGTGGCGCAAGTGGTTAAGACGCTGAACTACAGGCTGTGGAAGGTCAGTACTTCAGCAGTTCAAGACCCGGGTGCCGCATGATGGCGTGAGCTCCCGTCTCTAGTTCCAGCTCCTGCCAACCTAGCAGTGCGAAAGCAAGAAATTGCAAGTAGATAAATAGGTACCACTTTGGTAGGAAGGTAACAGCGGTCCGTGCGCCTTGGTGTTTAGTCATGCTGGCCACATGACCACGGAAACGTCTTCGGATAGCACTGGCTCTTCGGCTTTGAAACGGAGATAAGCACCACAACCCTAGAGTCGGATTCGTCTGGCTTTCGAGCAGGGGAACCTTTACCTTTACCTTTTACTGCAGAGGGAATCCTTCCCAACCTGAGCTCCAGTTCTCCTTTTTGCTTCCTCCCCCCCCCCCAGTGGCTATCAGCCAGTCTCTCTCTCACTGTTGATGCAGTGGGGCCTGGAGTAGATCCCTGCAGTGGCCATTTCAAAAGGTATGAGGGGGATTCAACCCTCCCCAAGTTTGTTTGTTTGTTTGTTTGAGTCTGTGGGGACCTTTGGAACTCTGAAACAGCATGGTGGGTGCAGCCACAAAAGGGCTGCTGCAGGAGCCAAAGCCAGCCACAAAGTAATTGCCACAGGTTAACTTCAGTCACGCAGTGAAGATCCTTGTGCTGTAGTGGCAGCTACTGCCAAAGCAACATTTTTAAAAATCTGCAGACAGTCAAATCCCCAATAGCCAATCAGAACCCTAAAAACATTTGGTAGGCATCAGAAAAGGTGTCAGCAAGCACCATGGCTCCCATGCGAACCACGTTGGGGAACCATGGGCTAAAGCTTCTGCGTTAACTACACAACTCTTTCTGGCAACAAGGCACTGTATTGATCCAGTGGAGTTACATTTATTTGTTCCCTCTTGTTCTGTGGAACAGCTTCCAGTAACTGGGCAAGTGGAGAGGATGATCATGTTGTTGGGAGAGCAGAGTATGACTTCAGTGCTGTTTCGGAAGAAGAAATTTCTTTCCGTGCTGGTGAAATGCTAAAATTAGCCCCCAAAGGTAAGGCAGTGCTGAATTATTGTGCATTTCCCCCAAATATTAGTGTGGTGCTTTAAAATAAAGGAAATATTTAGAAAAACATTTTTCGCTGAACTTGAATATGTCATTAATAGTTGGAGAGCCTTGGAGGCAACCTGCTTAATGCCTGGGGCGTGGAACCATGTCTCTCAGCTGATCTCAGTAACCGAAATCTTCTTATTGACTTGGTTCTAAACTTCCGTGTCTTTGCACTGGAGACGGGCAAGCATGTGCTTTATCTTGTGCCAGTATAATTGTACAAGAGGCCTGCTGCCAAGAATTTGATTGGTTATCTCAGAAAAGTGTAGGAATTTTAGCCTTCCTTTTTCTGCCACTCCTGACCATGTGCTTCTGCTCTTTCTCTGTTCTGAGTATTCCTTCCCTTTTCATATTTCTTCCTCTGGCTTCTCCCCTTTAGTTCCTTAGGACTGCTCTAGTTTTTCTGTCCTAGTATTCTTCCCCGTGTCCCCTCTCCTCCCCACATTCACTCTCGATAATCTTGGTCAGCTGCCTTCTGAGTCCCCTGCCTCTTTCGTCCTTTCCTTCCCCCCCCCCCCCCCACTTTTTTTTCTTTCTGCCTGCCTTGTCTCTGTGAAATGAGGTCAGCTTTCAGCCACTGGCAGCCAGAAACCCTTTCACCTCCCTCCAGTACCCTGATATTAGGTCAGATCAGCTATTTGCTACTGCACATGTGAGCATGATCACAAAATCTTTTGAAGCAGTACAACACAAACCTTGACTGTAGATTAAAATAAAATGATTTTAGTTTTCATAGCTACTTGCAGAATGGCCGTAGCTCAGTGAGCAGAGCATATGCTTTGCATGCAAAACACAGTCCCCAGCGTCTCTAGTAGTTGGGGGAAACTCCAGAGAGTGAGCAACACTGGCCTACATGGACCGATGGCTGTTCTCACTATAATAAAGCTTCATGTGTTCAGTGCTGAACGTTAGTGCTTATTCCAGGTATCCAAAATTGAACTGTCCACTTCTACTTTAATATGTAACTCAAGGATTTGCAAAAAAACCCTTTTTTAAAAAAAATGCTAGTCATTTTTAATCTTTCCCATTTTGAATATGAGACTGTGTGTATTCCGAACACTTTATTAAATATTGGTCTTTTGATCACTTAACTTGACTTAATCATTATATCTCAAGTATCCTTCAGATGGGTTTTCACTGTGTGTTGGAAGATCTCGAATCCTGTACAAAATCAAGCAGAACTGATCTTGGCTAAGTTTTCCTCCACTTGTGTAAGCTTCTCCCCTTGTGCATAGCAGCTAAGGAATTATTTTTGCTTTTGTGGAAACCATAGCTTGTTTTTTTTGGTCCAGGAAGCAAATGATGTCTTACACTTTCCTTGTGAATCAGGTTTTCAAACAATGGCTTATTCCCAGATTGGATTCCTGGTTTTCAAGGAAAACACAAGCCATACTGCGCCAGTTTGGACATAATGGCAAACTATGGGGTAGACACAAAAGCAGAAATAATTCCTTAGCTGGTCATGTATAAAGAGAGAATAAGGAAAAAGAGTGTATGAATCTGAAGCTCTCCCAGGCTATGTAGTGGGATGACAAATTATTTTATTTATTTTAATTTAATTTACTTCATAGCCTGCCTTTCTCACTGAAATTCAAGGCATATTACAAAATATTTAAAAATTTAGTCAATGTGAGGCATCCAATAAACAATGCTTGCCATACCATCATAAACACTGCAGAAAGTAGATTACAAAGGCAGAAAGCAGCACAGTAAAAGCAAGATGATACACACAACAAATACTGCAATCCTATTCCCTTATAAAAATGCCCTCCTGAACTGTCCATTATGTTGCAATTCTTATCTCTACAAAAATGCCCTCTTGCACATTTTTTCACAAATCATGGTGTGCTGTTACATTTGAACTAAGCCAAAATGTCAAGATGCATGAGTTCTCTGTAACTTGAAGTTCCTTTTTCCTTACCAGAACGGCAACCCAAAATACGTGGTTGGCTTTTGGCTAGCCGTGATGGCCAGACAACAGGACTTGTACCAGCTAATTATGTCAGGATACTTGGCAAAAGGAAAGGTACGAGAACCTCAGAGTTGGAGAAGATTACTGAGCATCAGCCAGCGTTTACCAACACAACTTCAGTTCAAGGAGTTACAGCTGCTGACACGTTAGAAGAGCAAGAAGCTGCCTTTGAGTCTGTGTTTGTGGAAACAAATAAAGGTCCTGCTACATCTGACTCTGCTGTGCTCGATGGAGACAAACAGGAACTTTGATACATCTGGTTATCAAAGCGATTGGATTGTGCTTACCAGTAATATTGTAGGTAGCCATTCAGTAGTGATGTAGTAGAACGCTGTTGCTGACCATATCCAGGTAATTTGCTGTTCAAACCTGGAAGAGAGATAGTGAGCAGTGTTATTGTCCCTAATGCTCTGCTTGGTTCATTTAATGTTGGATGGCTAGATTCAGTTAGCTACTATCAGTTTTAGGATCTCAGGCTTGGATGAATTTTAGAATCAAGAAGGCACAGCATCAGGTTCTTCTTGACAGAAGCAGCAGTGCTCACAGTTTCTTTAGACAGCTCTATGTTTAAATTCATACCCTCAGGCTGAAGAATCCATTTTGATATGCTGTCACAGTGGCATCTGGCAAGTTCAAATGAAAGATGCTGTTCTCTAAGAGTCTCTAAGCATACTATGAGGATTTTCCTTCTTAAACTCAGTTTTTGTTGGGGAGAATTTCATAGAAAATTTGGGCTAATAATGGGTAAACTGTTGGGTGGGGGAGGATTTTAATGCTTCTACTGATTGGCTTTGTATGGAATTAATTGACTGACAGAAAAGCCACTTCATTATAGTTCCAAGCAGATTGTTCTGCCAAGTCACTTGGTCCTCTTTGCAGAGATGAACATTCTTCTTACTGCATTTGTCTGAACTTTGAGAATTCCTCCTTTTGTTCTGGTTCATATCACTGTAATGGTTTGCCAGGACTGACATACAATCACTCTTTCTCTAGACTTAAGCTGCATCACTGCTCTTTTCCCTGCCAAGTAAATCTCACTTAGGCTCAAATTAAACATAATGGCAACAGATCCACGTGCTTAAATCCAGATCTCCAGCCTTTAGTAGAATGGTTGGAACCAGAGTGGTTGGTAAAAATCACATGTAAATCTTTTTCTGTGGTTCTTACTTTAAAATTGCTGCTGTATGTTGTCCCGTTTATCACTTACCATTCTGCAGTCAGCCTGTAGTATTTGCCTGAGACTGTACAGGTTGAATCCCACAGGTCTGTTCCTCTACAGCAGCTCCTTCTGGAGCCAGGAGTTTTTCCTGGTGCAAGATGCTCTGCCACTTTTGTTAGGGGAAGGCTGCTTATGCTGGGGGGAGGCACCACCATTAGTGGAACAGATATGTGTTTTCCAATATGATATTGGCCCTAAAAGGTGAGGCAAATTGGCATGATTTTTTCTTCTTTCCTATAAATCACATTTACTTCTGTATCAGGGCAATACTTTTCTGAATGGTTAAGTTAACAATCCAGGTTTGTTCCAAGATGACTTGACAAGCCAATTTCATGATGTATGTAATAGACACAGTGGTAAACCGGACCTCCAGCTTTGAATTGGCAATGTATTAATCTTCTCCATAGCCCATCTGAAAATGAACGAGAATTCAAAACTGGGAAGTACTCCTTCTGATACTAAGTTGGTATCATGAGTTTGTTTGGTTTTTTTAATCAAAATGCTTCTGTATGGCTTCTTATCAGTTTTCACTGCAAGACAATTCGCATTCTGGTCACTTTTAACAGCATCGTTTCCACTCACTTCTGAGCAATTTGGTTTCCTGAAATAAATTTCAGTGCAGGTAGTGAATAGTTTAAAGGAGCAGATAACATGGTCAGGTTGCTTTGCTGGAGAGAGGTTTGTAAAACTGGCCAGAGTTGCTAAACAGATTATTGTGCTGGGCTACTAAGAGTCTGGAATAGCACTGACATCTTCCTTTGTTTTAAAAAAATGGAGCAGTGCAATGGCTTCTGGTAGAAAATGTTGACTTTCTTGTTCAGTGAGACTGAAGTGACTATGAGACATGACAATGAAAAACCAGCCAAACTTGGACAGGTCAATCTTGAACAAGCATGCTCATCATACACTGTTCATATTACTCAAAATGGATGACTTTCTGGACAGAAGTCCCTTTGCCAGCGATGGAAGGGAAATTGGGGTGACTGAAATATTCTAGGAAATTGAGGTAGGTATGTTTATGTAACTAATACTTGAGATTTTAACTGGAGAAACCTTTCATTTTCCAGTCTATTGAAAATTCAAAGAGAGAGACTTCTCAAATATACTTTTGATTCCAGGTCTTCTCACTCCTCAAGTCCTTACACTTGTGGTTTATTTTTCCTTACAAAAGTGGGCTGAAAAATATTTTGTTAGAAGGAAAAAAACACTATTAACTGACTTAACTTTAAGCTTGCTCCAGGTTGTATTTACTAAGTAAATCTTAATGCACTGGATGGGATTTATTACTTGGTAAATTTGTTTGGGATTGCAGTCTTTATTTTACTTTGTACTTGTTTGACTTTATTTAACAAATCACTGTAAGTGTCATACTATGCATACGACAAGGTAAGTATGCACAGTGAACCTTGGCTCTGATCCTTTGTACTAGCTTTAGTGGAACCAGAATGAAAATGGTTAAGTTAAATTTTACTGAAGGGTTTATCATGCAGTTGGATTAACCTGTATAAATCTATTAAATTTCACTGAAACCTCAGTAGAGTGCTTCTCTTATTCTGGGAATATTCCTTTTACACTGACATTAACACAGGGATCAATATGAATGAAATCCTACAAAAATTATTCTTGCTGAGTTAGGCTCTGCACATGGAAATAATTACCCTTTGGGGTGCTGCAGGAAGGGGAAGTGAGGAAGTCGCACTCCGCAGACTGAAATCACAGATGGATCCAAGCCAGTGCTTTTTGAAGTTGCTAGATGTATCCTAAATTACTAAACAAGTGCATTTTGAACATAGTAGGACCTGGCACAGTGGATCTAGGTGTAAGCAGCAGAAAATGAGGATGGAAACTTGGAAACTTCTTAATTGTTGTGCCATTGATTATATCTGCATTTCTGCTAATTTTGGTGCACAGCACTTGTATGTATTTTTTAAAAAAATCTAGACTTTAAAATGAGCCCTTAATGACTGTTGTCATAGAGTAGATTTCATTCAAGAAGAATGAAAACGTGTTTACAGAAAAAGTAACTTGGAAACAAATTTTTGAAGTGGTAGAGCTTCATCCCCAATCATACATTTTAAAAAATTGACTGTAGATATGTTTCACAATAGATAATAACTGCAGAATTTTAGTAAGACCCAGAATTAGGATGCAACTGTCATAAATCAATTTTTTAAAATTTGGTATTTGACAACAGTTCCATTTTTCAATTATTTCTCATAATAAACAGACTTTTGTATCACTACCCTAAATACATAAATATATACATAATTTTATTTAAATTGCAGTAACCCCAAATGAGATATTGTCAAGCCCCCCACCCCCACCCCGTGGCTTCAGATATACAAGGAAGGCAGATGGCTACATATATGGCTACATCATGATGTTTTGGTCAAACAATGATGCAAAATTTCAGCAAAATCCATGATTGTCATACAGCCCTCTTTTGTGCAACAACAATTAAAAGTGCCTTTGTCACTTAAATTAGATTCCAGTTCATAACCACAATATATTTGTCTTTTACATAGTTCTCTGATACACTTTGGGAATATCTTACTTAATAACTGAGGAGAAAGTTGTAGCAGTTAGAATTTGAGGGGCATTATTGGTCATTTTAAGATCCTGAACAACAATAGAATATACTTGCAGTTAAGTATCCCATTAAGGGATAGTTAGGGACCATTCTATGCATTTTTAATCGCTCGATTTGTGGAACACACATTGTCTACAGTTGGATAAGAACAATCATTATTGTTGATACTGTTAAACCTATCAGCGGCATTTGATACAATCAACCATGATATTTTGGTGTATCAGCTGAATCAATGTTTGGGGCGAAAGGGACAGCCCATCTTTGTTTTTGTTCTTTTGGCAGAAAGTGAAGAGTTTCCATAGGAATGACAAAATCATCTATACGCCAAGCCTCCATTTTATCCTCAATGCTCTAACTTGTATGTAAGACCTTTCATCAAAATCACCTGGAATTTTGGACTAGGTTGTCACTAATATGCAGATGACATCCATCTTTATATTTCATAATGTAAGCCTCCAGAAGCAGCCATGACAGTCCAGGGCCAGTATCTTGAGACTCTGGTCAAGTGCCTGAGGGTGAAGCTTTGGGGTCAGCCACTTGGAATATAAAACTCCAGTGCTGTATCAACTGCACTGATTACTCTTTGGACTGACTTGTCCTAAACGAGAGGCCCTCCAGCTCCTGTTCGCTCCCCCCTCCCCGGATTAGTTTAAAAGCTGTTCTACCACCTTTTTTGAGATTAATTGCCAGCACCGTGGTTCCCTTTTGGTTCAAGTGTAGAGGTTCAGCTTGTCCAAGAAAGTTCCCCAGTGCCTAACAAATCTAAATTGTTCCTCCCAGCACCACTTTCTCATCCACATATTAAGACCCCTGATCTGTGCCTGTCCAGCTGGCGCTGCAAGTGGAACTGACAGCGCTTCTGAGAATGCTACTTTTGAGGTCCTGGATTTTAACTTTCTGCCTAGTAACCTAAATTTTTCCTCCAGGATCACATGACTACATTTCCCAATGTCATTGGTACCAACATGCACCATGACTGCTGACTCCTCCCCAGCAGTATCTATCTACCTGTCTAGACAGCTCATGAGGTCCGCAACCTTCGCACCAGGCAGGCAAGTCACCATGCAGCCAAAATGCCTGTCACAGGCCATACTCTATATTCCTAATGATCAAATCACCCACTACCAGAAGCCCACCTCCCCCCGTCCCCCCAGGGGGATCCTTGGTATGAGAGGATATTAATTTGTTACCCAAGGAAGGGGGTCACTTCTAAGAGATCACATCCCTACTCCTCAGACTGACGCCCTCTGAACTCAAGGCCCTTTTTACATTACAATTGTAAACTGGATGTTATTTGTTGTTGGCTGGATTTCGAGTAAAGAGATACAGGGATGGGTTTCATACAGTGAATTTCCTTCCATTAATTAGCCATCTCTGAAGCGCCACTTTCCCCCCGCCCTTTTTCGCCATGTGATCTTCCTCAGACTCTTTTTTTAGCATTCTAAGTTGAGCACTGTAACGCTAAACCAATATAGCACTTCAGTGCTGTAGCGGCACCATTGAGTCAAGGCATCTCAGTGGTGCCTCTGCAGCACTGAAGTGCTATATTGGTATAGTGTTATAGTGCTCAACTTAGAATGCTTTTTAAAAGTCTGAAGATCATGTGGCGAAAAAGGGCAGGGGGAAGTGGCTATGGACATTTTAAACAGCACCCCACAGCAATTCAGAAGCGTAATGAAGGGGTAAGTAATGGAAGAAAGCAGTTTCCCTCAAAAACGACACAAATAAAATGTCAGTGCTTTATTGACAAATGGTAATTATAACATTGTTGTCAGCCTCCTTGATTGTGAGAAAATTTATGCTGGCTGCTCTATTGTCAATGCTTTATTGACAGGTGGAAATGTTCAAATTGTTTCAGCCTCCTTGATTTTGAGGAAATTCATGTTGGAAGCTCTGCTGGTAAGGCTTGATTCATTCCTGATGGGGACAGAAAAGATCCATTAGCAACCAGTTACTAAAATGGAATACAAAGCCTGTTTGAAAGGGGCCCAAAACTCTCACTCTCCACAACAGCAGAACAGCACTCTCCACAACTGCTGTCATCACAGGAGTGGGACTGTTCTGGTAAATCCCTGAAGGTCTCTTCCTCAAACCTCTCTCTCTGCCTCAGCTTCTCCAGGTCGGCAACGCTAGTCTCAGGGGAATGAACCTGCTCCATGAGTCCCACAAGCTCCATGCAGTGAGCACATACCCATGACTTCCACATATGGCACCGTCTGCAAAACACTGGATAGCCTCCACTCCCCTGCTGGCTTTCTACCTTTATAACTGGGTAGTGGTTTAAAGGTATCTAGAGTGATGCAGAATCCGCAGGCCTGATCCCCAGGCTAAGAGCCACATGCCAAGAGCCTGACATGATGCTGATTTCTGCTGGTTGGCTGCTACCCTGCCCACCTGCCTTCTTGGCTCTTCCAGCAGCAGCGAGGTGGCTGGGCTGGCTGGCGGAGGCACAGTGAGGTGCCAGGATGGGCCATTCGCAGAAAAGCTGTTATCAAAATAAATGAGTTTGTCTTTAAGATGCCCCAAGGCAGCATATCAGAAAAAAGGGACACACTCGTATCAGACCTACAATGGTCAGGGGCCATGCATAGGATGAAACTTGCAATAGAATAGACTGCATTAATGCCGTATGCTGATAAAGGAAGTCAATGCCCATGGTTGTAAAGGGAAAAGGGATGGTTATGTATTTCATGCATTTTTGTATTTTATATTTTATTTTATTTATTTATTTATGTCTCATTTATACCCCGCCCTCCCCACAAAGCAGGCTCAGGGCGGCTTCCACTCAAGCATAAATACAATTAAAACATACAATCATATAAAACACAACAGTTAAAAACAGATACAAATTCACAAAGTGCCAGTAGCAATTAATTCATTATCCAAGATGGCTTACTTTCAGAATAGATTTCAACTTCCCAGATGTTGTTCAGCTCATGATTTCCTGGGACGCAGCTTGATGTCCTTTTGTTGTGCATTTGTTTGAATAAAGATTTTTAATAACTTTATTTTTTAATTTTTTCAAATAACATTAACAACTAACAAATACATTTTTAAGTAAAATATAAATTCAACATATTTATCAGGTAAGGCACAAACAGTATCATTCTTATTTGCGATATATTGAAAGAATCTAAACCATTTTTTCACAAAACAATCCTTCTCATTTGAGTTTTCTGACAATAACAGTTGTGTAGCTAGTTTGTCCATTGCTCCAAAAGATCTCATAGTTAGCCATGTGGGAAGAGGGGTGTGTGAAGGGGGGGGGGAGATAATGATACATATATTTATGGGTTTGTTTTTTTAAAATGAAGACATAGGGTTTGGGTTAACAGATACTATAAAGGGATGCCTATCAATCCAAAATATGAATGACCACTCTGTGAATGTGCTGATTTGATCACAACCCTTCCAGCACTTTGAGTCCCTCCTAGATCCTGAGTGATAAAGTGTTAGAGGTGTGATGTACCAACGGGCAAATAGTTTGTAGTTTTGTAGTCTAATATTCAAAGATTTAGTGACAAACTAGATGACCAGATTTTAGCCCATTGGATAGGAGTTAATGAGATACCACAGTCCTTATGCCATGCCTTTTGCTGAGTTGAAAGCAATGAATGACCACTGTTCATAAGCTAATGATTTATATAGTTTTGAGATAGTTCCTCTGTAAACTTGTCCATCTTTCTCCACCAATGACTCGAAGACTGTTAAGGGGCGATTAGTAACCAACACCTATCATTGATTTTTATCATATGATGAATCTGTTGGGCATGAAACCAAGGAATTTGAAAACTATATTTGAGTTCTAATTGTTCTGTATTCCATCTTTTCCCTTTATAACAAAGATCTCTAATTCTGAACTGCCCTATTTTTCTCCAGTTTTATTAACTATTTGTTTTCTCTCCAGGTAGAAACCAAGATTGGCCCAGGAATGCTGCCAGAGGAGAAATAACCGGTGCCAATACCTTTCTCTTACTGTCCCATATTGTCAGACTCTCCCTTGGTCTTCGGTGTGATGCCCCCTGTGGTCATGTTGTCGGGGTCTTGACCGGAGTCCGGCAGGACAGACGGCCCTGGAAGCGGCAGGCTCCAAAAAGGGAGAGGGAGTGAGGGGCCTCAGATAGGCAGGGGACGGGGTTAAGGTCACCCCAAGCGTCCCTCTGCCAGCACGCTGCGGACTTCTTTCCCTTCTCTCTGTCGTCTTGGCATCTCTCTCTCTCTGCATCCCACTCCGTTCCACAGCGCGCTCCTCCCTGGCCCCTTCTCCACCCTGCCTTTTATCTCCCCGCCCCGCTCCCAGGACCGCCCTCCGGCTTGGGCCATGCCCTCCTTTATCTACTGGGAAGCTGGTGGGGCGTCTCCAGGGTGAATGCTGGTTCTAGCGGCCCCTGGGCCGCGCTGCCGGCGCCGTTCTGTGGCTGCACTCGCTGCTCCGCGCCCGCTCTCAGCCCGCCAGACAAGTCATCGCCGTCCCTTTCTTCTTCCATGAGGCTGCTCCATGGACCCCGATCCCGTCTCCTGGCTCGGCCGCCACAGCATGCCACAGGGTGGGGGTTTCCGCTCCCACCCCCCTCGCCGGATCATTGTACTCCGTCCCTCCTGGTGAGTCATGCCATGGGGGTCTTGTGGGGTTTGTCGGGGTCCCCGGGGCCCGGCCCGCATGGCCTGCAACCTCCGGAGCGGGACACATATATCCATAGTAGTCTTTAAAAAGGGGTTTTCAAGCACTGACTTAGGTCTATTACTAGGTTTTTCCCAAAACACCTCATGTAATAAGTTAGGAAGAGCATACTCCTTTTCAATTCTAATCCAAGCTTTTAAATTATCTGGGGACGTATACATTATAGCCTGTTTAATCTGTGATGCTTCGAAATAATGCTGTAAGTATGGCAGTCCTTGACCTCCTTACTTCAAAGGTCGAGTTAATAAAAGGAAATTTATGCGTGTTTTTCCCACAAAAAAGGAAATTAGACCATTGTGATTGCCACAGGTTGATTGTTGATTTATTTAGGCCTATTGGGAGATTTTGAAATAGAAATAAAAATTTCGGAAATATTACCATCTTTATTAATTCTATTTTTTCAAAAAGAAATAAGTTTAGATTAGACCAAGCATTTAAAGAGTAAATTGTGGAGATTACCATTGGTTTATAATTATAGTCAAACACATTTTCTAGATTTAAAGGAATGTGGATACCCAAATGCCTCCATGATTTATTAACCCATTTAAAGGGGAAAGTACCTGAAATTTCCTGCCTTTCATTCATTAAGAAGATAGGATACAATTCTGTTTTTGTATAGTTTATTGTGAAGCCTGATATGTCTTTAAAGCGGGTAAGTGTATCTGTAATCTTACCTAGCAAAGAGACCGGACTACTGAAATATATCACAGTATCGTCTGCAAATAAAATAATCTTATGGATTTCTGTGCTTGTTTGTATCACCTGAATATGAGGATTACATCTTATTTCATGTGCCAGGGGTTCTAAGGATTTGGCAAAAAAGATAGGAGAGAGGGGACAGCCCTGTCTCGTACCCGTGGTAATTTTTACGTTTTCTGATCTACTACCATTGATGCTAATTTGTGCCACAGGAGACTCATACAAAGCAGTAATTGAATGTAAAAAAATTGGCCCATATCCCATACTCATAAGTACTTTTAAGAGATATTTAACTTACAATTTATCGAACGCCTTTTCTGCATCTAATACTAAGAGGGCTGAATTCAATTTGTTAGATTTGCAATGTTCAGGGTCCTCCTAATATTGTCTAATAAAGAGCGACCCGGTATAAAACCCGCTTGGTCATTATGGATATATTGGGGCATAACTCTATTAAGACGGAAGGCTAAAATTGAAGAAAAATTTTTAAAATCATGATTAAGGATTGATATCTGACGATATGACCCTGGCAGCTTTGTACCTTTCCCTTCTTTGGGTAGGACTATCATCCTAGCTTCTCTCCAAGTAGGAGGTAACTTTCCTGATGTCAAGAGATTATTACACGAGAGAGCCATTATCAGATGTTTAAAATTTTTGTAAAATTCTATGGGGAAACCGTCCCTGCCAGGAGCTTTATTGTTTTTAACTCTAGATATTGCTTCAGAAACTTCCGATTTGGTTACTGGCTGATCTAAACAATTTACATGGTCCTCTGATAATTTTACATTGAAGTTTAAAGAATTAAGATATTCACTAATGTTAGTTTGGCTGGGTTGATCTGAGGTATATAATTGTTGATAAAACTTGTAGAAAACCTTCACAATCTCTTTTGAAGTATGCACTAATTTTCCTTGATCTGTTATTATAGAATGAATTAATGAGGAAGAATGTTGTTTCTGCACTTTATGTTGGAGCAATTTAAAAGATTTAGGACTCTTAGTAATGTATTTTTGGTTTAAGTACATTAATTTTTTCTGTACTTGAGTTATCTCAAGAGTGTCTAGTTTTTTTCCTTTCTACATTTAACTTTTTTAATGTTTTCTTTCCCCCGAATTTCATATGCTTTTTTTCAAGAAAGGATATCTTTTCTTTTAATGCCAATACTAATTTGTTTCTCTCTTTCTTATAGGTTGCTGCCAAAGAAATGCATTTCCCACAGATCACTGATTTAAAAGTGTCCCATACAATCTCTTGAGATACCTCTCCCTGAGCATTAAATTTGAAATATTCCTCTATCACTTTAGCCAATTCATTCGATATGGATTCCTTCTGCAGTAATAACTTATTCAGCGTCCAGTTAGAACCTGTCAACTCCTGCTTAGCCAAGGATACCATACAGGATACCCAGGAGTGGTCATAGATTATGCAGTTGCCTATTTCTGCTGTTTGTATAGTGTTCAATAAAGATTTTGACACTAAGAGCATATCTGTTCTCGTATAAATGTCATGTACTGCAGAGTAAAAGGTGTATTCCCTTGTATTCTGACTGAGGCGTCTCCAAACATCACTGAGATTAAAATGATCTATTAATTCCATTAAGGCTGATGGCCTCTTTGTTTGTTTTTGGACTTTAGGGCATTTAAAGGTCCTATCTAAGGTTTCATCCATTATTAGATTAAAATCTCCCCCAATAATTACTTCTTCCTGTTGGAATGTAATTAATTGTTTTAAGGTTAAACTAATGAATTCTATTTGGTTTACATTTGGTGCATATAAAGATACAATTGTCACGGACTTACCCTCTAATTTTCCTTTTAGAAAAAGAAAACGTCCCTTAGGATCCCTTTTAGAATCTTCACATTGAAAAGGAGTATTTTTTTATATTAAGATGGCTACGCCTCGTGCTTTTGAGCTGCCAGGAGATTGAAAAGATTGGTTAACCCATGAAGATTTTAACACATTATTCATTTCAGTTTTGTACTGGGTTTCCTGTAAACAGACTATATTGGGTTTTTTCCTCGTTATCATATTTGATATTCTTCTTAATTTTATGGGATTGTTCAAACCCCAACAATTCCATGTTAAAATTTTATATGTATCCATTCTCTTTAACTTTGTGTGCCCACGCTCTTACCTATTACAACAATTCAACTTAACTATCACTGGAGTCACAACTATAGGGCAAAAATCACAGCAAACCTGCTATCCAAGCAGCAAGCTAGGGAGACCACTTCTTGCCCCCCCTCCTGTTGATCATAAGATACAATCAGATTTCTTAATTATTTAAAACAAATTATTACACTTTCACCCTTTCCCCCCACATTTTTATAAAGAATAGTTATATAACCATCCTCAGATTTATAGGTTTCATAAAACACAGGAGTAGGTTTTTTAATTTCCCTTAAGTACGGTACTACTCAATAAAGTACTAGGTATTTCAATCAAACTAACAGATCTACCATCCCCTAGGTGGCTAATCTAAAAATGTTACTAAGAATGCTATATATATAGTGCTAAATTTATATTTATAAATGAAATCTCTAAGCAATATTTGCTTTTCTGAAATAAAGATTAGTTTCCATTCCGAAATAGCCTTCATGAAATTCTAAAGACTCTATCAAATTAGGCCTAAACTTTATTTAAAAGGATTAAACCTTAATAACCACTCTATATTAACTTCAAGCAATCAACTTTCAAAACAAAGAATGTTTTCAAAAAACACATAAGGTTTTTCTTGAAACATGTTCTACTTTCTTCGTCCTCTCTGTATCTTTGTGCACTGGAGACATATCACCTAAAGTCCTCTGATAGCCACTTAACTCATAACAGCCTGAGTTCAGTTAAGTTTTTCACTTTTCATGCTGGGTCTTGCTGGCTTGAGGGATGTGTTCTAATGCCTTCCTCATCCTCTGATGTCAAAGTGATGTTGAGAGCTTTAATTGAAGCGGTGCTGCACTATTTTGCGCCCACCATCTTAGGCGCACATGCGCAGTCCTGAATAAAGATTTTTGAAAAGTGCCCAAAGACCATTGCTTTGACTGCAACCCTTCTGGACACAATCAAGGAGAAAATTCCTGGTCCCAGATATGTTCACTTGTCAAATGAGTGTAAAGCAGAACTCCATATTTTGAACTAAGCCTCTCCACATGAAAAAATGTGTTGGAAACTAAAGTATTTGTGTTCCTTGAGCTCAGATATTCAGGTCTCTCAGATGGTCTTGTGGCCAGCAGCTATTTCTCAAATGCAATTCCTAACAGGGCTGTTTTGGCACCTCCCTGGATGGTGTTGCTTATGCAAGCAACTGGTTGGGATCAAAGAGAATGTTCTGTTTTCCCACTGGCTTGGTTTGTTTCTTATAGCTCACGCCAGAAGATCTGCATCCGTTTGTGTAGCAACTAGATGATGCAGAGCGTGGTGTGCAGCACAGATTTCACAAGGCCTGGAATTGTCAGTATGGGGCCAAGTTTGCTGTCTTTGGCTTGGGGTGCAGTACCAGGGGGGAGGTACAGTTTGTTGGGAAGAGGGAGCTCAGTGGTGATATGATATCACTCTAGGATTTCTGTTTTTCCATAATATAGGCCACCCTTAAATGCCTTCTACCAGTTTGCTCCTCAGACCACACTGAAGAAAAGACACAAATAAAATGTCAGTGCTTTATTGACAAATGGTAATTATAACGTTGTCAGCCTCCTTGGTTGTGAGAAAATTTATGCTGGCTGCTCTATTGTCAATGCTTTATTAACAGGTGGAAATGTTCAAATTGTTTCAGCCTCCTTGATTTTGAGGAAATTCATGTTGGAAGCTCTGCTGGTAAGGCTTGATTCATTCCTGATGGGCGGAAGGTCTAGGAAGGCTGAGAAAGCTTGGGATGAAGGGAGCAGAAGTTCAGCGAGTAGTCACTCTTTCTTCTTTTCCCTCAGAGGTTCCTGGCCAGTTTTACAGCAGTATGGGAAAGGTTAAACAGAGAGTAAAACAAAGGACAAGGATTAAAACTGAGGTCACAGGGATAGTTTAAGTTCTAATATCACTTTTGAACTTTATTGCATTTATAGATCAAAGTACTAATACCAGAGTCTAGGGATAATGAATTCACAAATAAGGCTAAACCTTGGACAGGTTTTTGTAATAGAAAAAGAAAACAAAACAAAAAAAACTTCAGCCAGGGTTTAAAAACAGGGGGTTCAATTTTAAACTAAATTTAAAATTTCAGGCTAAATCTCATACTCTTTAAAGATGGGATTTTATCGTCGTCGTCCTCAATAACAAAACAGGTATCTCCTATAACTGCTGAGGCTACTCAACTGAGTCCCCCTTTAATCCAAGCCGACAAGGGCTAAATTAACATTTGAAATTCAATTAGCATTTGGAGTAAAAGGCAGCCTGAGAAGTAGAGGCGCTCTTGTCTCAGCAGCTCCCTTTCAGCTATAACTGTTGCTAATCAACCGGAGGCTGGCTCACTCATCCTCCTTTATTGGTTAGCTCCCAAGCAGTCTGATTGGCTTTCAGTGGGGTGGGGAGGTTTGGCCTAAGCTATTTATTTAGGGCTCCCACATTTTCCCGGTTTGTTCCCCATCCCTAATGCTAAGCATACACTTTTTGGCTGGTCAGAGGGGACACTCTTATCCGTTTTTCACCAACAGAAAAGTTGGTTGGATGGAGTCTGTAGAGAGGCAGGCCTCGCAAACACCCACCCCTGCACTTTGGGAATGAAAAGGTATTCAGCAACCTGGGTCTCCAGCTTCTAGATGGAGTACTTTGCTTCCACTTCTTCACTATTCTCTCAGGGTTTTGCCATCACCAGTAAATCAGAGTTCTGAGAGGTTTTGCGCTCAGGCTCCTCTCTCTCTCATTTAGCCTTTTAATGACCATAGTGCTGCTTTTCAGTCTCCCTGTCTTTCTAAATAGTTTTGGAAGGGACCTAAGTTTCTTATGTCAACTCTCTATAAGAGTAAGGCTTTATACTGCTCCCCCTTCTGGAGGTATTCACTGAATGGAGCTTAATTTAGTTCACAGAGATCAGACATCTAATATGAAAATAAGTTTAATAAATAAATTAAAAGAACATACTGGGTAGGTAAACACAAAATCTGAGCAACGGTAAAAGAAACTGGCATGTGCATATCCCCTGTCCCTGACTTACCTCCTAAGAAGGTAACGAGAGAGGCTATCTAATTCTTTAGGTTGCATTCACAAATTTCTCTTGGTTCCAGTATTCTTGTTTAATTAATTTATATCCTGCTCTTTCCCCCAGGGGGGACCCAAAGTGTCTTACACCATTCTTGTCTCCTCCATTTTATTCTCGCAACAATCTGTGAGGTAGATTAGGCTGAGAGAGTGTGACTGGCCCAAGGTCACCCAGCAAGCTTCCATGGCATGAGTGGGGTTTTGAACCTGGGAATTTCAAACACTGTTTCAGCACTCTTAACACACTGGATTCAGGGATCATCCCGTGCTTTCTCAGGATGTCTGCTGTTGGAATTGTTCTTGGCTGAACTCTGCATGCAAAATCTCTACCCTGCTATGTTTACTTAGAAGCACTGGTAATCTCAATGACAATGCTTGGGAAACTCACTTCTTAGGTAGCTTCTAAATAACTCCCCTGTAAAATTGCAAATGGTTTGAAAAACTAATTATCCATTATACAGCATAATAAGAAAGCCTGGAATTGTACAATTGCTATGTGTTTGTCTTACAACTGTACCCCTTCCCTTAAAGAAGCATTGACTATCTCAAGGATGCACCTGGACTAGATTTATTTAGCCAAAATGGGCAAGGATCCAGTAATGACATGGTTGGATGCACTTCTCCAATCAATTAGTCTGAGATCTGAACACACTGGAAAAGTGGGTGGATGTGAGCAAGGTGCAATTCAACAAGGATGAGTGCAGAGTTCTACATTTGGATAACAAAAATGAAAAGCATGCATATTGCATGGGGGGTACACTTCTGCATAGCAGTGTGTGTGATGCCGCAGCAAAAAAGGCTAATGCAGTCTTGGGGTGTATCAACAGAGGCATAACATTCACATCACAGGATGTCATAGTCCTGGTGTAGACCATATTGATCAGGCCACACCTGGAGTACTGTGTGCAGTTCTGGGGACCTCACTTAAAAAAGGATGTGGACAGAATGGAGGGAGTACAGAAGGACAGTGATGAGGATGATCAGGGGTCTGGAGACCAAGCCCTACAAGGAAAGGCTGAGGGACTTGGTAATGTTAGTCTGGAGGAAGAGGCTGAGAGGGGACATGATGGCTCTCTTTAAATATTTGAAAGACTGTCACTTGGAGGAGGGCCAGGGAGATGTTTCTGTTGGCAGCAGAGGATAGGACTCCCAATAATGGGTATAAATTACAGGCAGAAAAGTACTGGCTGGATAGTCAGGGGGAAAATGTTAGAGTAAGTGTAGTGCATCAGTGTAACAGGCTGCCTAGGGAGGTGGTGAGTTCCCCCTCACTGGCAGTCTTCAAGCAGTGGCTAGACAAACACTTGTCAGGGATGCTCTAGGCCAGGTAATCCTGCACTGAGCAGGGGGCTGGATTAGATGGCCTGTATAGTCCTTTCCAACTCTATGATTCTATGTCCTCAGGCTGTACCAACAGAAATTCATCCAAAGGAATGAGGCTACTCTGTGCTCCATTAAAATCCTGATATTTGTCCTCTACAACAGCAGAGTTCATGTCCTGAGACAAGAGACTTCCATAGCAAAATGCCTAACAAGTCACAGTGGGCTTTAGAGTTAGCTCTGTTTACATCAGTAAAGGCCACATCCAGAAGGTCCCTTGCCACCTGGAAAATTTATTTATTTATTTATTTGATTTATTTAATTTATACCCCACCTTCCCCGCCAAAGCAGGCTCAGGGCGGCTGACAGCCTTGCATAGATGCAATAGTAGCTTCACCACAATCACCGCCAGTCATCATGAAAATGTACCTTAGTCTGTGTTTGCACACATTCCTTTGTAAACTTTCTGCCACTTGTGTCCAGTCATCTTGCAACTTAATACATTGACCTAAACTTCTCAATAACCAAGGAGCCAACTGGGCTCTGTGAAAAGGCACTAGATCTTAGGAGTGATCATGTCAGCTTTGTGGGTCATTTCCGTATTTCGGTGATAATTCAATCATTTTGATAACAGGAAAGCTCTGAGAGATCAGAAAACAATCCAGAGCCATCAGAAGACCTGACAGTTCATCCATCTGTAAGGCCTGCCATATAAGCAGTGAGTGTAGTGCTTCGGGCAGCCCTATGCAGAGGTCATTTCGGGGGAGATCGCGGGGGATCGCAGTTCCCCCGGGTGAGGTACGGGGGGCGGGGCGCATGACGAAGCCCCGCCCCCGGCTTCCGGCCGCCCGGGGGGCGGGGCACATGACGAAGCCCCGCCCCCCGCTTCCGGCCGCCCCACTTCTGGCCCTCATTCAGCCAGGAGGAGGCAGGAGAAGAGGGAGGGTAAGTTGCTTCCTCCCTGCCTCTCCCCACCCCTGCCTGCCTGGGGCCAGGGAGGGCCTTCGCGGGGCTTCCTTGCACTCCCGCCGGCCTTGCAGGTTCACCGCCGGGCCCCTCATGGGGCTTGGCAGTGGAGCTGCAAGGCCGGCGGCGGCCGGGACCGTTGGGGGCGGGGTGTGTGGCCTTATGACACACTTCCGGTGATGTCAGGGGGTGTGGCCTTATGACACACTTCCGGTGATGTCAGGGGGTGTGGCATATGCTAATGAGTTGTGCTAATGAGTTCCCCTAGCTCTTTTTCTACGAAATGACCCCTGGCCCTATGGCTGTTTCAGAAGCTATGAAGTACTTAGTCACACTGATCAAAGTTGCATCTGCATGGATGCTGAAACCACCAAGGGCAATTCAGCACCACATCTGAGACTATCTCAAGCAATTCATGTAGGAAGACTCTTAAGCAGTGGTGTGGGCAACTCACTAACAAAGTCATTAATCTATGATGTGTCGCTAATAGTAGGTGCATACACTAAAAATGTCCACAAAGTACTCTTTGGCATGTTGAACTAGTTTTGCAGTTCTTTGGATCCCACTCAAACACTGCTGAAAAAACACTGGAGACAGAACAGTATAGAATGGCATCTTGATTCTGTGTACTTCTAATAGAACTTGGGCCTATTTCCCCTGAAGGTAACCAAGCCTGTACAAGTACAAACAGTGGGAGAGGCTGTGGTTCAGAGACAGAGCATCTGCTTTGCATGCAGGTGAATTCAGGTTCAATCCCTTGCATTTTCAGTTAAAAGGATATGCAAGGCCTCTACTTGAGACCCTGGAAGGCTAACTACCAGTCAGAGCAGGCAATGCTGACCTTGACAGATTAATGGTCCGACTCAATACAAGGAGGCTTCAAGGTGGAGACTTGTATAACAATGCTCCCACACTTTTCCAGTTTCCATGCACAGAAAACTAGTATGTTAAGGAGAAGTTAGGACTGAAACCCCTTCTTTATATCTAGTTTTCTGTGTGCAAGGAACTTTTTGCATGGAGGAACATTCTATCAACTTTTTGCATGGAGGAGCGTGCCCCGTATGAAGTGATACTGCCCAGACACAAGTTAACCATCTCAGTCAGGCCTGAGTTCCATTGTTTTCAGTTGCTGAACATGCTTCACGTTGTGTCCTAAAGCACATTCCCCTTCTCTCACCTTTTTCGACCTGATTTCGTTTTCAAGCTTTATTTTAAGAGTGTGTGTTTTCTCTGTAAATTTATTTAACTCTCTCCTTAATTCATCCATCTGTTGCTGGTGTTCCCTGCAAGAGAAGAAAAAAATCACAACAAACACAGTCCCTTACAGCTACAATGAAGAATCTGTTCAGCACTCTCAACTCACACCAGGCCTCTGTCATGATCAGACAGGCTGCTTACAATTAATACACATTTTGCTTATAATTTTCATTAACGTGATGCATGCTGTTAGGGCTCAGGTGGGGTGTCACCTGACGCTGCCACTACTCTGGTTCCAGGCTCCCTTGAGAAGGCCCAGAGCACCCTCTCAAGACCTTTAGACCTCCCTTTTGGCTAGGGCTGCCAAGTCCCCCCGGGGGGCTGCGGATCGGGCCGGCGGCGGCGGATCGGGCCCCGGGGGGAACCCCACCCCGGCATGCGCGTCACCAGGAAGTGATGTTATGACGCCGGGCATGCTGGGGGTGGGGCCACAACCATCCGAGGGGGAAACTCCCCGTCACCGAGAACCCGAGCGACCATTTGCCAGTTCCATGTACAAGGCGCCAGAGCTGGGAAAAACCGAGACCTTTGCCGTGGCGTTCCCTGGCCCCCGAGGCCCCAACCCTGTTGGGAAGGCTGTAAAGGGCCCAGTGAGACTCACCACCAATGACGGTTCAAACCAGTCCCAGTTCTTTTGGGCTGCGGCGCTCAAATCGTCCGTTGATACGCCGTGCAGCCAGGCTCCGCCACACCCCAGAATCCGGGAAGGGGGTAGGCCCTCTGCCCCAAGGTCGGGTAAGGCCAGCGGACAGTTGCCAAGGGCCACCTCAGAGCTCCATCGAAGCCGCGGACAACCCAGCCCAGCCTTGCTCGCCCTTAATCTTCGCCGCTATTAAAAACACTCGAAGTGTAGCAGTTTTTCTGTCTCTTCTTCTCTTCTTTCTGCTGAAGTACTAAGCGCTCCAACTGAGCACTGCCGGAGTACGTCCTGCTGGTAAGCAGGGCCGGCAAGAACTGGGAAGCCTACAGGGGATAAGCCCCACCCCACATGGAACAAAGCTTGGAGCTGACCCTAAAAAAGGGGGCGGAGCTAATCCCAACCAAACGGACTGTCCCGCTATCCGAACCACTGGAGAATGTGTTATTGGACCTAGGTCACCCAGCAAGCTTCCATGGCAGAGTGGGGCTCAGAAGTTAAAGCGCTGGGCTGCAGACCAGAAGTTCTGTAGCTCGGCAGTTCGAGACCCTAGTGCCACGTGATGGAGTGCGCTCCCGTTTCTGGCCCCAGCTCCTGCCAACCTAGCAGTTTGAAAGCAAGAAATTGCATAGATAAATAGGTACCGCTTCAAGTGGGAAGGTAACAGCGTTCCGTGTGTCTTGGCGTATAGTCATGCTGGCCGCATGATGACTATGGAAACAGACAGTGCTGGCTCTTCGGCTTGGAAACGGAGATGAGCACCGCTCCCTAGAGTCAGATTCGACTAGCTTTCAAGCAAGGGAAAACTTTACCTTTACTTTCCCAGATCCTAGTCCTACACTTTAACCACTACACCATGCTGGCAGGGATAACTAATCAGAGAATAAAGTTAGAAGTCTCAAAATTGGCTACATGGGAAAATCCTGGCCCAGGTGAGGCAAACCACCACCATCCTGTGCTATTTGCAATGGAAGCTAAGGGGCTCTGTTTATGGCAGACATAAAAGATAATGCTACATGTTTCAAAACTGGTCACCAACCCTAGAATGATGGAAGCTGCAGTGCCCAAAATGAAGGGAATTGGAACACCCTGAAACAGGTTATCTTCACAACTGGCAACATGTAATAAGAGAGCTGTTAAGCAACCTGTAATTTGTCTCTAATAGTCCGATCCCCACCCACCATGGAAGGTTGCTGGGTGACATACTCTCAGCCAGATCTGCCTTGTTGAGAGGATAAAATGGAGGACAGGAGAACAATGCAGCTCTGGGTTTCCACTGGGGAGTAAGACTATTGTATGGTATTCTTTATAAATCTTAATTTTTACATCATTTGTTATAGAGCAAAGTATCCTTTACAAAGGGCTGTTTGAACTTCCACCAACACAATAATATTGACAACAACCCAGTGCCTAAACTGGGAGTTCTAACTTTTTACATGCATAAAACAGATTAACGTTCCATGCATGTAAAGGGTGGAAGGGGAGTAGAGCACCCTCCTACTCCTTGGTTAGATCATGGGGAAATATTAACTCCTTCCCCCCCCTCTGTTCATAATGTTAAGATTTGCTACTGTACTACTCCAAGCAGGATAAGGATGAGAAGGACTTGAGACAAGTATTCGGCAAGAATAGCAGATAATAGAGTACCCTTTACTTTGCTTAGGCTTTCCTGTGCCCCTAGTGGCTGCAGCCAGAATTGCATTTTAAAAATAAAAGGAAAAACGTTTGGCGGGATGTGGCATTATGCTGGTTTCAAGGACCCTCCGAATCTTGTCCTCCATGAATTTTGTCCCCCCAGTCCCCCACTTTTGGCGGCCATGATTGCTGTAGCGTTGCAGTATCATTCATAGATGATAGGTTGGGCGCAAGCTATCAAGGGCACTCCAAATGAGTTGCCAACTTCCAGGTGGTGGCTGGAGATCTGCTATTACAACATCTCCAGGCGACAGAAATTGATTCACCAGGAGAAAATGCCAACTTTGGAGGATGTCCTCTATGGCATTGTACCCCACTGAAGTGCATCCCCTCCCAAACCCCACCCTCCTCAGGCTCCACCCCCCAAATCTCCAGCATGGATCTGGAAACTCTACATTCCAACAATGGGGGCATAAACCAACTTGCTCAACGAATTAGCCATGTTCAAAAGCAGAAAACACTAAAAGGCCAACCAATTTCAAAAGAATTCCCCTGCCCCTCCAAAAATCAACCATACACATGAGTTACTGAACAAAACATAGCTTGCAACTCTGCTGAGTTAAGGAGTTTAAATCCTACTGATTTCAATGGACCTTCAATAGCCTATTGTAAGGGACTGCTCCCTTAGATGCTGCACATGCAAGATTAGATTTACATGTAATTATTCAGAAGGCACCATTTTCAGGCTAGGAATGCACATTAAAACATTTTGCATGCATCATACCGGGATTTTTGTTGGAAGGTGTTAGAAACATATTGTCTTAACTTGGCAATCTTTTCTTCTCTGTTCCTTACATCTACCGCATTCTGCTTTTCCATTTCAGACACCAGCTCTGCATGCTAACACAAGAAAGCAATCAAAATTGCACTCTAATGAAAAAATACTGAACAATACAGAAGGATATGTTTGTATCTGAATATAATTTTACTGTGAGGTGCCTTGAGGAGCGAACCCAAGTGGGTTGGAATGCAGAGTATATAGATATTCGAGCAAGAGAGACACATTGTTGACAATGTTTGACAAACCTGTGTCTGTTGTTCTTGAAGTATTTTTGTATAGTGCTGTATGGTTTCCTCAAGCAACTGGATCTTCTCCTTCACTAAATGCTCTGATTCTTCCAACTGCCTTTCTGTTTCTTTCTGATGTTCTTTCTCTAATTCAATGACTGTGTTATATTCAGCAGCCTGTTAAAAGTTTTTTCACCACAGAAATCAGTTTAACCACTTATGCTTACTTAGAAGGAAGTTCTAACAGATCTAAGGATTGTAGCCTGAGAGATGTTCTCATCCAAGATCTCTGAAGTGAGCATGAATAATTCTGGTTTGGAAAGGCTTCCCTATTAATCTCCAGTGGCTTAAAATTCCTTTTGTACACATAGATCTGTGCCCCCACTTGAAAGTAATGAGGCAGCCTGCTTGCCCAAGGTTCATAGGTACAATGGAACCTACACAGGGCTCTGGTGATTAGGGCAAAAACATATTTTTAATCACTAGCATTTTAAGTTTATCAAACAAGATGCTGCATATTTTCAGCAAAATACTAACAAAATATTTCCAGCCCAATCCTATCTTTGTTTCCGTGGAAGGAAGTTTCACTTGATTCAATGGGACTTACTTCCTAATAAGGATGTTTAATACTGGGGTCCTAGACTGTCTTCTGACATATATATGCAAATATGCAAGATTTTTAAGTGTACACCTAGGAACATACAATGTGAATATGAGAAACACGTATTTGAGAAGATCTGTGTACTTTACGCCAAATACCTGGGATTGGCTGTAGCTCTGAAAATATATATAGGGACAAACCCTGATGTGTAAACCCTCTTATGGGCATGGAAGTATATTGCCCTTTTATGCAAAAGGGTTGAAACACTTTCCCTATGAGGAAAGGTTAAAGCGCTTAGGGCTCTTTAGCTTGGAGAAACGACAATTGAGGGGTGACATGATCGAGGTTTATAAGATTATGCATGGGAAAGAGCAGATAAAGAGGTACTTTTCTTCCTTTCTCACAATACAAGAACTTGTGGGCACTCCATGAAATTGCTGAGCGGTCGGGTTAGAACGGATAAAAGGAAGTACTTCTTCACCCAAAGAGTGATTAACACATGGAATTCACTGCCACAGGAAGTGGTGGTGGCTACAAGCATGGACGGCTTCAAAGGGGAATTAGATAAGTATATGGAGCAGAGGTCCATCAGTGGCTATTAGCCACAAGGTATAGATAGGGACTCTGGGGCAAGTGATGCTCTGTCTTCTTGGTGCTTGGGGGGGTCAACAGTGGGAGGGCTTCTAATGTCCTGGCCCCACTGGTGGACCTCCTGATGGCACTGGTATTTCTGGCCACTGTGTGATACAGAGTGTTGGGCTGGATGGGCCTTTGGCCTGATCCAACATTGGTGTCTCTTATGTTCTTATGTTCTAGACCGGTGCAACCTGTGGCCTGGAGTTTGACGGACATCCCTTTTTCAGTCCGCAGAGGGAGCTCAGAGGTTTAAAAGATATTCTGTTGATTATTTGCTTTGAGTTCTGCAAACCCCTTTTTCTTATTTGTTGGCTGTTTCCAGAAGTTAATTACAACTTTTAATATTTTGTTTAAAGCTAGAAATAACTGTTGTTTAAAGATTGTATGGATCCTTATATTTCTGAATGTTTGTAGAAAAGAAAGGTGGTCAAACTCTTTATTAAGCAAGACCATCTCTTATTCTTTAATAGGAAAACTTGCTTATTAGCCAAAGACGATGACAGATTTATTGATACACAGCTGTGAAACAAAGATTTAAATCTAAACTGCTATCATAAGCATTTATTTTAACAAGCAGAGGTAATCTTTATTTGAAAGTATTTACAGCCAATTATCAGTGCAAGATTGAAAAGTAGCCAAGATGTTTCCAACAGAAATTAATAAACATATGTTCATTGAGATACCAGTATCAAGCAAAAGTATTTTAACAAGGAATAAATCATGAGACATTTGACAATTTAATTTAATTGGAGCAACAGAATTTATATTTTCTGTACAGATAGGGCACTCAAGTGGCCATAAGAAGTAAGAAATTTGATTTTTCTAATTGCTAAAATGGAATTATCACTAATCTTGTAGGAAAATTTTATAAACAAGTATAAACAATTTTTATATCATACATATGCATATGTTAATAGGAAAAAACCCTATACTAACAGCAGAAAGTTCATTTTTGCTTATAATATGAATTTTAGCCAGTAAGTTTTTACAGATGTAAAAACTGGGAAAACAGCCAGCAAAGATACTGTGAAGGTTCTGTGTCCAGAAGTGTATTTCATTTTTAATAAGGTTTTGACAAGACACCTGTGGATGAAAGGACAGTAAAAGTTGAAAGAAATCCAGAAACATCTTGTTTGTGAAAAGTAAGATTAATGGATGGTATAGACAAAGAAAATCGGAAAATGCATGTGTAAGTTATGTCAAGGATGATGTAAAACTGGGAGAAGAACCAAGAGTATAAAAGTTGGAACACAACTGGAGCTCAGTGGATATCTGAGCTAAACGTTTGTCTGCCTGTTGTCCCTTATTCAAATAAAACTTTTTTTTTTTACCCTCTTTCTGTCTGGACATTATCTCACTGTGTGACTTCAATTGGCTAGCCACACAAGTCAAAGAACCTTATTTATTTATTTTTGGATTTATATCTCGCCCTCCCCGAAGGCTCAGGGCAGCTAACAAAGAGGCTTTGCCCTGAGGGCATTGCCTTCAAGTTGGGTTACAGAACCTCTGGACTGGTACACAAAGCTGATGTGCAGCGTTTGCCTTGGACTTGAGACTTCATATATTAGTAAACTGGAATTTGCAATACCTGGTCCTTAGTTATTTTCATTAACCTTGATATAGTTGAATCTTTCTCTTTTAGGGCTCCTTTCAGTTGCAGATTTTCCTTTTGTAAGCTTTTAAACTTTTCCAGAATATTCTCATCTTCATCTAAAGATGCCTGTTTGGTTACAAGAGATTGGGCTCTGGTTAATACAGCAAAGGGAGAGGCCAAACTATACACATACTGGATTGTATCTGTTATGTACGCGGACCGCCACCAGGGGTCTGCGGCTACTGTGTGGAGCTTAGCTCCTCTAAACAATAGAAGCCTAGGATCCTAGTTCCCCCATGCGGTGAACCCAGTACTTTACAGTGGTGACGAGGATGGGATCCCTCTGAGCAGGCCTGGCTCCCCTCCCAGCGCAGCACCAAGCATCAATCCCGAAGACGCTACCGTGCCCTGCATCGCTCCCAAGCAGCCTCTGCTTGGGGAAACCTAGAAATCTTCGATCCAGCCCATCCCGAACTCTGGGACTCATGGATGAACCAGCTGACCTTCCACTTTGCCTACAATGAGGTAACAGACCCGGGCAAAAGATGGGCCCTTCTCCTCAGCTCCTGCGGTGTGAACACCATCTGCCTCGCAAAGAGTCTACTGGCACCTATGGCGATCCTCGAGTGTGCATATGAAGAAATCATCGAAGCCCTGACTAGGTACCTCATGCCCTGGCCGATGCTAGCAAGGAGGATTGAGTTCCAGGGCTGCATCCAGAAGCCCGGCGAGTCGGCCGCTGCCTACCTGGCCACCCTGTGCCAGCTTGCAATGGATTGTGCCTTCACCAAAGTGGAGGAGAACCTATTAACACAATTCACCTGGGGCATCAGTGACGTAAAGCTGCGCAGGAAGATGATTGGCACCACAGACATCAAGATCGACGAGGCCCTACAACTTGCCATTGCTCACGAGGCCTCCCACTGCGACCAACCCTCGGCAGCTTCTTATCTTGTGCTTCCCGACTCGGTGCTCGAGAACTCCGACGAGTACATCCATCTCATCCGCCAACCCACTCGCTGGAAGCCACCGGGAACTGCAGCATCAGGATACTCTGGAAAGACCGCCAGCCATTCCACGTGCGCCAGCTGCGGAGAGGCGCACGAGCATAAATCATGCTGGTTCCGTGACACTACATGTCACACTTGCGGAAAACAGGGTCACCTCGCCCACGTCTGCCATTCCAAGGGAAACCGGCACCAACAGCCTCCAGCCCAGGCACGATACCAGGCCGCCGCAACCTACAAGACTGCTGCGGAAACCTCCGAACTCTACCTCCTCATTGATCGGCCATTCCTCCAGGTATCACACCTCCTCAACCTGTCTGCTACCCCAGAGATCCAAGTCACGGGCTGGATCGAGGGGTCCCCCTGCCCTATGGAAGTAGACTCGGGGTCGGCGGTGTCCATCATTTCGGTGGACATGCTGCATAGACTTTGCCCTAAGGGGGGACCCCACTTACGCCCCTCACCTTTAAGTTTGGTGGACTTTCAAAGGAACCCAGTCCCAATCCAGGGCGCGGGGATCTTCTGGGTGCAGTACCGGGGTTTCAAGGGATTTCTGGACTTGATTGTGGTAGAAGGGAACCTTGTCAGTCTCTTGGGGTGGGCCTGGTTTGCGCAGTTGAGCATTACGATTGCAGGGGTGTGTGTGAATAAATGTGGAATGCGGGACTTTGCGGAGGTTTGTGGGGAGTTCCCTGCCATTTTTGATGGGACTTTAGGGTGTTATAAGCCCCCCCTGTTTCCTTGCAACTAGACCCCACGGTGGCCCCCATTCGATTGCGGTTCTGCACCGCTCTGCTTGCTCTCAGGCCCAAAATTGATGTGGAACTGGACCATTTGGTGGCGCAAGAGGTCCTGGAGCCAGTATCACACGCCATCTGGGAAATGCCAATTGTCACCCCTGTTAAGCCCAATGGCGACGTCTGCATCTGCGCCGACTACAAATGTACGCTAAATAAGGCCCTCCACAACCACTCCTACCAGGTCCTGGTTGTTAGTCATGTCCCTGCTTCTCTGGCAGGGGCTAAGATTTTTGGCAAACTCGATCTGGTGCGGGTCTATCAACAGTTGCTGGTGGATGACGCCATGGCCACAGCACAAACAATAGTTACACACAGGGGGGCTTTTAAGGTAAAGAGGCTACAGTTCGGCGTGAGCGTGGCCCCCGGGATCTTCCAACAATTAATGGACTCCTTGTTAAAAGGGATCCCTGGAATGACACCATTCTTTGACAACGTCCTCATCGCTGCGGCAACCCCAGACAACTTCACCTCCCGCCTCCGCGCCGTCCTGCAACGTTTTGACTTGGCTGGCCTCAAAGTGAAATGGGAGAAATGTCTCCTCAGGGTTCTGGAAGTGGACTTTTTGGGGTCCCGAGTTGACGCAGCCGGCCTCCATCCAGCTAAGGAGAAGGTGAGGGCCATCATGGAGTCCCCAGCACCCACTTGCAAAGCAGAGCTACAGACGTTTTTGGGACGAATACATTTCTATCACGCCTTTCTACTGCACATGGTCGCAGTGGCAGAGCCCCTCCACCGCCTCCTGGACAAGTTGGCTCCTTGGTCCTTGGTCCTGAAAGAAGTGGCGGCATTCAGGGGGGTTAAGGCACTCTTAATTTCTAACAATGTGCTGGCCCATTTCAATGAATCCCTGCCGGTGATCCTTGTGTGTGATGCTTCCCCCTATGGCGTTGGTGCAGTCCTGGGCCACATCCTCCCTGACGGCTGCGAGGTTCCCGTGACCTATTACTCCAGGACCTTAACAGCCGCCAAGCACAATTACATGCAAATCGACAGGGAGAGCTTGGCAATCGTGGCAGGAGTCAAGAAGTTTCATAACTTCGTTTACGGGCGCCCCTTCACGATTGCAACAGACCACAAGCCCCTCCTCAGCCTCTTCGCTGTGGATAAGCAGAAGCCCCGCGTCCTGTTGCCCCGCGTCCTCAGATGGTCCATATTCCTGGCTGACTACCAGTACCGCCTGGAACACCACCTGGGCAAGGCGATGGGACATGCCAACGTCCTGAGCCGGCTGCCGCTGCCCTCCACAGACAACGATCCTGCTCCTGTGCCTGGGTTTTGCTACTCGAAGGTCTTCCAGAGCCTCCTCTGCAAGCTGCCGATGTTGCTGCACGTTCAGCCCGTGACCCCATCCTCTCCCAGGTCTTGGGCTGGGTGGTGAGGGGTTGGCCCATGACCTCCCCGGGGCCCGAGTTTGCTGCTTTCAGCACCCGGAAAGATGAACTATCAGCCCTAAAAGAATGTCTTCTGTGGGGAGACTGAGTCATGGTTCCTGGTGCCCTGAGGCAACGGGTCCTCACGGCACTCCACGAGGCACATCCGGGCATTGTAAGGATGAAGGCACTGGCCCGGAGCTATGTGTGGTGGCCAGGGATCGATGCCAAGATCGAGTTGTGGGTCCAGAGGTGCCAAACCTGCCAGGAAGTATGGCCAAACCTGCCAAGCGCACTGACTCAGCCTTGGGAGTCAACCTGCAAACCATGGTCCCAGCTTCACATCGATTTTGCTGGACCATTCCAGGGACTGTTGTTCTTAGTGACTGGAGATCAGCCCAGTATCTACCACCTCCACAAAGGCCGTAATCCGGTCCCTCCGCCGGATCTTCGCTACGCACGGCTGCCGGACACGATAGTCTCCGACAACGGGACAACCTTCATGTTGGCGGAGTTCCAGGACTTTCTCCAGAGGAACCTGGTACGACACGTCCGATCCGCATCTTTCCACCCCCGACCAATGGCCAGGCAGAGAGGATGGTGCGCACCGCAAAGGAAGCCCTCAGCAGGATTACGGACAGGGACTGGGAGTTCTGGCTAGCCCGCTTCCTCCTGATGACACCTAACCCCGTCACTGGCCACAGCCCCGCAGAATTTTTAATGGGTCGGCGCCCCGCGACCTTGTTGTATCGGCTACACCCAGACCGAACACCGGACTTAAAGAGGATGGTAGAACAGTGCAAGGCTCCGAAAGGGTTCTTCCTGGGGGGCCCAGTGTTCATCCGGATCTATGGAACCGGACCCCCCTGGATCGCAGGCAGAGTTATCAAAGTCATGGGCCCGGTATCCTACGAGGTCTCAACCGAAGATGGCAGGCTCTTAAAGAAGTAGTAGAAGAAGAAGATTGGATTTATACCCCACCCTTCACTTGGAGTCTCAGAGTGGCTTATAAACTCCTTTCCCTTCCCCTCCCCACAACAGACACCCTGTGAGGTGGGTGGGGCTGAGAGAACTCTGACACAAACTGCTCTTTCTCAAGGACAGCTGTGCCAGAGCTTGTGACTAACCCAAGGTCACATCAGCAGGTGCAAGTGGAGGAGTGGGGAATCAAACCCGGTTCTCCCAGATTAGAGTCCGCACACTTAACCACTACACCAAACTGGTGAAACACCTCGACCAACTGAGGCAGTGACAGCTTCTGGAGGCAGGAGAGCCACTCCCATTGGCTGTGGGAACCAGGGCAAACACCCCAGAGACCAGTGTTCAGCCTGACCCCCCGAGCATCAAGCAGGTCCCTCCGAGTGAACCGCCACCAGAACCAACAGAGCCAGAGGCACTTCAGCCGCCCCAACCCCAGGTCACAGCCCGTCAACCGGAGACCGTCGCCAGTGACCCAGTGCCAGCCCCCCGGCATTCCCTCAGAGAGCGCTGACCCCCCCCCGCCTATTTACAGGACTATATCACATAGGTGGGGTCGGAACTATGGGGGGAGGGGTGTTATGTATGTGGACCGCCACCAGGGGTCCATGGCTACAGTGTGGAGCTTAGCTCCTCTAAACAATAGAAGTCTAGGATCCTAGTTCCCCCAGCATGAACCAATAGCAACTTTGGTGGGAAATTCAAACCCTCCAACGGGACTGTGGGTGTGCAGTACTTTACAGTATCCCAAGTATTGCCTGGGGAGTGGAGCCCACAGAATGTGAATTCCTTGCCTCTCTATTCCTTGTGCAGCTCACAGAGTTCCCCCAAATTCTGTTCCTGGAGGCCAAGAGATTCTTGGAAATGGCATGACAAGGTGAAGTAGTAGGAGGAAATGGAGTAAGAATTGCTGCTCTCAAATCCACCAACAAAAGTGCACTTCCATCAGTGTAATTGCCACATACCGTACTACCTATTGTTTCAATGGGGAAGATTCCTAACACAGTTCAACTATCACAAAGTCAAAGCAACTCTTTAGCTGTGCTTCAGCTAAATTTCGGATTTCTATTATATTTTGGTTTTTGTTTTCTGTTTTCAGTTTCTCACTTCATTAATCGTATTTCTTAATATACAGCTCATTACTGATCTGCCATAGATGAGAACATTCAAATGGGCAAAATAAAATAGGAGTTCAGGGGCTACAGTCTTGCATGGGTCCCATATGGAATTATTCAGATGAGCACTCACCATTCCAAAAAAGATCACTATATGGTGACTTTGCTTCAGGGATCTACTATATACATGTGGACTGGGAGCTCCATTCACGGAACTTCTTGCCTCAGATACAGAGCTGCTGTTTGTATGAACCCATCTCAGCTGTTCATTTGAATCTACCCATCGTTGGTATCTCTTACCTGAATAGATTTGCTGACGTGTGCTTTTTCTTCTGTCACGGGGTCACTCCTCATTTTCATGTGTGGTTTTGTTTCTTGATTTCTAAGTGCCACACCAACAACGCAAGATGGAATCCTTGACTTTGCAACCACATGTGTAAGAAATGAAGTAGAGCCACAGTGTTTCAATGGCTCAGGAGCTTTAAAAGCACATCCATTTATTTTCAGTGCATGGCACTTGGCATGAGGCATTATTTCTGCAGTTTTCAGCACTCAGATAGGCTGGTCTGTGTAAAAGCTGGTTTGCAGCACTCTGTTGTGCTGTAGTGTGATCAAGAAATAAAAGCTCAGGAGGACATTGAATACAGACAGAAATACACTTGATTCTGAATATAGATTCAGGTGGGTAGACAATTGGGGGTCCAATTCTATGGACCCCAGAATGAGGCGCCCCCCAGTGTTTCCAATGGAGGGGGAAATCCGCCTTGTGAGGAGAAACAGAAATTCCTGCACTGCCTGTTAAAATTTTGTGCACCACTGCCCCCTAGCACAGTTTAGAGGAAAGGATGCATTTGGTTCTGAATCAGATCACAGAGTCCTCACTCCTAACCACTACACCAAACTGGCTCTTCAGTTTGCCAACTCCAGTGAAGAAGATTAGGTAGTAGGTGATGTGCAAGACCACCGCTTGAGACACTGGAGAGCTGCTGCCAGTCAGAGTGGACAGATGCTGCTGACCTTGATATAGCCTAATTAAGACAGGTTCATATGAAATGCAAGCAGTTAACATCGGGATTAAGAGGCAGGATATGGCAACCAGATCTGGGCATGGCCTTGCACCTCCAAAGGCCATGTGGAACTATTTTGCAATTTGGAGGGACCCACCCAGGCTCAGAAATGGCTGAATCTCCATGAAAATATGACATCGGCTTGAGTGACCAGCTCAAGACTAGGGTTGCCAACTTTGGGTTCAGAAATACCTGGAGATTTGAGGGTGGTGCCTGGGAGAGTGGGGCTGAGGGAGGGGAGGGACCTTAGCAGGGTATAATGCCATGCAGTCCGCCTTCCAAAGCAGTAGGGTTGCCAGTTCCAGGTTGGCAAATACCTAGAGATTTTGGGGGTGAAGCCTGAGGAGGGCAGGGTTTAGAGAGGGGAGGGACTTCAGTGGGATCTAATGCCATACAGTCTGCCTTCCAAAACAGCCATTTTCTCCAGGTGAAATGATCACCGTCACCTGGAGATCAGTTGTAGTCCCCAGGAGACCTCCAGCCACCACCTGGAGGTTGGCAACGCTCCAAAGCAGCCATTTTCTCCTGGAGACATGGAATAAATGTTTTTTATAAATAAGAAGCAAAAATAAGCAATTGCAGTTGTAATTCCAGACCTCCAGCCCCCACCTGGAAGGGCCTCACAAGAGAGAAGCAGGGTTGGCATTTGGGTTCCACTTTTGAAATGTATTTTGCTGTTTTAAATTAAGCAATCCATCTGTTCTTAAGGAAACATAAAAATAAAAGGATTTTGAAAGTGACAGCAAAACCGTTGTTGAGGACAGGGCAAGTAATGGGGGGGGGTTTAGCGTGACATCCTGCCCAACCAAAGCCTGTTCATCCTCCTCCAGCTCCCCCCTCCCCTTTGCCGCCCCGCCCACTAACCTCCCCTCAAATCTTCGCCAGCAGCGGCAGCAGGAGGCGCGATGCCGGTCGTTGCTAGGCGACCAGACGCGCAGGGGCGGGGGGAGTAGGCGCGCTTGTGTATGTGTGTGTGTGGGGCGCCAGGGAAGCCGCTGCACTGCGACAAGCGAAGACGCCGTAGGGCGCGCGGGAGCCGCTCTCCGACTTCAGCGCGCGCACGGACTTTCTTCCCGATTGGCTGATTTGGACAGAGAGGAGGCGGGATTGTCCGGGGTACGCCGCGTTGATTGGCTCAGTTGGGTGTGAATGACTGAGCTTCTCTCCCTCCTTTCTCCTTTACCTTCCCCTTTTATGAGAAAAGGGCGGTAGTCAATGTGTGTCTATGTGTAGCTGGGCTCCCGAAGGGTAGGGGTAGGCAGAGCAGGTGGGTGGGGGCTTTTCAGTCTGTAAGAATAGCAGCATCCCCTTTCCTCCAGTGTGAGCGGGGATGAAGGAAGGGTTGGGATGGCAGCTTTCCCAGGGGCTGGTTAATTTAAATTTGTATTGCTGGTAGTCTGTTCAATTTGTATGAATTTCACTTCGTTAATATTTTGGCTCACTTTAGATTTTTTTAAAAAATGCGTTAGCAGTTTTTTATTTGTATTTTTTGGGGGGGAGCTGCTTTGTCTACATGGTTCCTGTGTAAATTTGACAAACTGAAAATAATAATAATTTTTATTGTACCATGGACAATTGAATCACAGTCCATCCAGAAATTGCTGTGGCTTAGTTCATAGGGTCAGAAATAAAGAAAATAATGGGGGTTGTGTGTGGTATTTCACCTCCCTGGTGAAATAAGGCAAAGAGCAGGCAGACCCTGAAAATAGAATTGCCTAATCTTTTTTGGCTGCAGCTGGGATGACCTGCAGCCAGGGATGCCTCTTAATTTAAAGGACAGCACTTTGAAATCAGGCGGCTCGTTTGGGAAAGAAGAATATGAATGAGGGCTTGCCAGAGAAGTCAGCTTTGTGAAGTATGGGCAGCAGTGTCTTCATTTGCCAGGAACAAAAAAAATATGCTGGGGGGCGATCAGGAAATCTATCCTACTTTCTCTTTGTCCAGCAGACAGAGCAGTGGAGTGGGTGGGGTGGAGGGATGGTGAGCGACACAGAAAGAGATCTGGACTCTGACAAGCACAGTCCTCTCATGCCCAGCCTAAGATGCAAATCTGTCTGTTCCTTTTTGCCTGCCAGGAGGCAGAAACTAGACAGGGCTGGGTGGAGCATCTGACTCCTGAATCTGTGTAATCAAAACACTTTTCACTCTTTGTCTCCCCTCAGGATACATCTGTTTGGTCCTCGCCCTTTGCTGTCTCTTGTTTTGCTGAGAGTCAAGGGACGTGTTCGCTGCATTTTGAATTGAGAGGCCAGTCATCGGTTCGACTAGCAGCAGCCTGTTTCTGTTGAATCATACTTCAGGTAACTAATGTTAATTGCTTCTTTGTGCTTTTTAAAATATTCTCTAGCCTCTGCACCTAATGCTGCAATAAGGAGGTAAAACTGACTGGAAATTCCAGAAGGATGTGCGATTACAAGGGCCTTCTGCACATTCCAGAGGTCTACTGCTTTTAGGCAAGGGCCTTTGCAGTTGTCATAGCTGCAGGTGACCAGAGCAATGTCTGCAGTGAATAATGTAAGGTGGGGGGGAAATGGTTAAATAAATCTTTCCAGCTTTTGTTTGCTGTGATTGGGGGTCTTCTGTCCAAGTGCGTCATTTTTTTTTTTTTTTGCTGACATTATTAACCTCATTTATTTTAAAACTTATCTTCCCTGTCTCATAAACCCTACCTAAATGTGGGTTGGTACAGAGAGATAGCCTTTACATTTTCATTACTTTAATATTCAAAGAAGGTTCTCATTCTTCTTGTTTGGCAACAGGAACTTATTTTGCCTTGAAAAAGTCTAGGAACATCCACCAGATCTTTGAATAGGAATTTTTTTTCTGCCTTCTTTTGTGTGGCAGCTTTACCTGAAATGCTTACTTCTTTCACTGCACAAACTTTCTAGACCCCGTCATTGACTTCAGGGCAATTTTGTCTCCTTGGGATTGTTGTGCTGTTACTCACAAGCAAATGACTTGGAATTCTCAAGATCTGTCTGACAGCTAGCCTCTTAATATTTATGTTGTCATGCCTCTGATTCCTTTCCAGAAAACTTTAATTTGGAATATGTAAGTGTAATACTGCTGTTCCTATCCTATAGATATATTTTTATGCAGTTTTAGATGTAAGTGCTACTCCTGCCCTATGATCATTTATCTGTGAAACATGTAGGACCAGTTCCTGTGGAAATGAATACAGGCTCATTCATGTGCCTTTTCAGTTCCACATTTGCATACTTTTAATTTAGTTCTTTATTCTGAGAAATGTGGGTAAACAGCTCATGCAGCCATAAACATAATCGAGGTGGCCAGTGTGCACTCTTTGGAAACAATAGTATGGATTGTCACTATCCTTCTGAACTCTCAGCTTCCATCCTGTGGCACATGGACTTCTATAGCACAGTATTGTGTTCTCATGTGTGTGCTTGAGTCAGATCTTAACTTCATGATGGGTGGCCAACAACATTTGTGTTAGGGTCTGTACCCTTCTTGCTCGCTAGACAGTGTTCCAGTCTTTGGCACTTAGCTTTTTTCAGTCTTGCTCTTCCTTCTTTCTCTGAAGAAATGTAGGAAGGATTCATTCACTTCTCAAACTGTGAGAAGAAACGGACTGCCAGCTGTGTATCATTTGTGAAGGACAATAGCTTGTAGCCTGGTCAAGATAACTTTGAGCCAATGCAGCTGAGAAGAGATGGGAAGTAGTTCTTGACTCCTGAGCTTATTTTTTTTTAGGGCCACCAACTTGATAAATTCAATAACCAACATCTTTTCCTAGTTCTTTCAGAGAAATTTGAAAATAAATGATGAGTAAACTGATTTTGCTGGGCCTTACATGAAGTTGCTGTTATGGTTTAACTGGGAATGCTAAAAAGTACTCTACAGTAAGGAAACCATGGAGTGCTAACATTTATTCTATTCATTTATTTTATTTCTTGCCTGCTTTGTCACTGAGACTGAAGGCGGAATACAAAGTATTAAAACAATGCAATCAAATATCATGACCACAAAACTATGCAATGGGGCTAGGATTGCACTATAATTAATACCCCCCCCCAGAGCTTATATCTAGGTTTGGAGCTATCACGAGGCAGGATTTATTCACTTCAGTAGGCAGACTTCAAGGAACAAGTTGAGAGGAACTTGCATTACCTCTTGTGCCTGGTAAGAAAAGCAGGCAGCACAGCTTCTGGTCCTTGACTGACATAATTGGGCCTGCTGTCTTCCATTAAAATCTTCTGCAAAGCAAAATGAATGAAAACTGGATCCAAGCCCCCTCCCGCCCCAAGAATAGAAGCCTCACTGGGGGTGGAGTTCTCCAGGAGTGACAACTGATCTCCAGAGTAGAGATCAGTTCCCCTGGAGAAAATGGCTGCTTTGGAAGGTGGACTCCGTGACATCACCACAAACCTCCCTCCTCAATTCTCCAGGGATTTCCCAACCCGGAGCTGCCAACAACTGTATGAGAGATGTGAGTGCATGCAAATTCTCCTTCAGCCCATTGCTTGTCATTCTTGCCACTGCCACCAACTTCTTTTCCAACTGAAGAAGGGTTAACAAAGTGTGTCACTGCCCCCTCCCCCCCCCAATGTAGGCTTCTTCTCACAGGCACCTGAGAAAGGAAGATGGCTGTGCTACTTCCTTCTTTCCCAAGAGCCTTGTGGGAAGGGAAGGCTCGGCTCACTGTGGCCCTGGCCTCCTAGTTTGCTGTATGTTGCATGGGATTGGATCATTCATGCAGAATTCTCAGGAAAGGAGGAAATGGCACAGTCCCCTCCCTTCTCAGGTGCCTTTGTAAAGTAAGAATGTAATCCCGGCCCCACATTTTTTTTTACCCCTCTCCATCCTACAGAGGCAGCAGCTCATGGTTAAGTGGTGGGGGCAGCTGGCCTTTTTGGCTCAAGTGGCAAAAAGCCCCTGGTCATGTCATAGGGCACTGTATGCAGGGGTTAAAAAACCACAAAACTATGACCCTAGGAAAATACCTATATGAAGGAGCCTTATGCCTAGTCAAGCCTTTAGGGCATTTAGCTGGGTACTGCCTCCTCTGACCAGCAGTGGGTCTTGGGCAGAGAAAGATCTCTTCTGCTCCCCTCATTGCCTGCTACCTGAAATCCTTTGGCTGGAAATGCAAGGTGCTGGATCTGGGACCTCCTGCATTCAAATTATGGGTGCTGCCTATGAACCATGCCTGGTTTTTGTATAGCTTCAAGCCAGCTGCTGACCAAAACAGAATTAGCTTGCCTCAAGCCAGGAACAATTACTTGATTTTCGTATTAGAGCTTGTCTCAAGTTGGAAGGAATTGTTTGCTTTATAGACTCGCTGGCATATCCTTCTGCCACAGACCAGATGCACTTGGAAGAGCTCATTGTCTACTCATAGACAGATAGTTTAAATTAATAATGTGCTGCTAGCAACACACTCTTTTGAGCCTATTATAATATAGGGAAAAGTCCTGAAAGTAGCTACCCATGCCTCTTCTGATGTGGGTTAACCTTAAAAAGCAGTGTGTGTGTATGCACTGGGGTTGTTGGGGGATAAACCTTTCTGTTCATGCTGATTTCTCATAGAAACCGCCCCCTGCAGCTGTCATTTAAGCCCTTTAGGGAACAAAAGTGTCTTATTTTACATCTTGGGGGGAAGGTTTTTCTTGGGATGTGTGTGAAAACTTCCATGCCTTAGTTCCTTTGCTCCATCAAAGGGAGGATCCAATAGGAAAGTGCGGAATTAAAATTTATCAACAAATTCAAGATAATTCACTGCCTGGGCTTCTTTGGTTTCCTCATTTACTATAAATGCCAATGTCTCAGCATCACTCACACTTTATAGGTGGTAATTTATTCAGTTGTACTTTTTTGTATGGTCTGTACTGCTTTATTGAACCTGCTTAATGCATCTTTGCATTTCTCTTCACTTAGTCTGCTTATATGATCCTGTGCCGTATTACAGACTGCTTCTGAAACTCCTACCCATTTGAAAAAAGGCTTGCCATTGCCGTGTGTCTGAGAGGACTCCTATCTCTTAGGCATATAGAGCTAGCTGCATAGTTCTTTGGATTATGCCCTGTTTCTGTCTTTGCCTGTTCAGCCTTTGCACTGAACAAGTTGGTGCAGTGCAATGTTCAAGAGTATGGCCCAAGGGCTGGGTCTCTAGTTCTAATCTCAATTCCCCTGTTAACTCCCTGGGTGACCTTGTGCAGCCTCAGCCTGTTCATCTGTAACAGGCCAGTGTTGTCATTCCCATAGCTTGTCTGGTGATTGTAAGGATTACAGCAGTAATAAAAGTGAAGTGCTTTGTGCCCTTGTAAAAAGAGCTGTATAAATACTAAGGAATATTATTGAAATTCGTTGGGAACTAAGCTATACTTGAATGTAGTCCCATTATCTTTTAACTCTGTTATATCAGTGAAATTTGTTCCTGTAGTCTTTCAACAGCAAATTTGCCCCTTTCTGATGAAAGACTGAATCAGCTTTTTAGTGACTGGAGAGAAAGAGGCCTGTGCATATCCATGTTGTCTAATGCATAAAAAGTAGAGCACTGAAATAAGTCTCCATTATTGCACCCCAAAAGGTGAAGGGTTTGTAAAAAAATGTTTATTTGTTTGTAAAAAGATTCAGCCACTAACAATTGTAGTTACCAATATCATCCTTTGTTGTCCTGTGCAAACTTACAGAAATAACTCTCTAGAAGTTTAACTATCTTCTGAGTAGCTGGATTCAAATCCAATAGCACCTGAGAGACCAGCAAGGTTTTTGGGGTATAAGCTTTTAAAAGTTAACACTCCCTTCATCAGGTATTTAGATTGGTTGTTCGAGTTAAAAGTAACCTAGAAGAAGAAGAGATTGGATTTATACCCCGCCCTTCACTTGGAGTCTCAGAGCGGCTTACAAACTCCTTTCCCTCCCCCTCCCCACAACAGACACCCTGTGAGGTGGGTGGGGCTGAGAGAACTCTGACACAAACTGCTCTTTTTCAAGGACAGCTGTGCCAGAGCTTGTGACTGACCCAAGGTCACATCAGCAACCTAGATAGGTCATTCAGGTTAAAGGAGTCTCATTTTCGAAACACTTCCTTATGCCTGAATAACTGCAGCTGTATGTTAGGAAGCCTTTTCACTTCTTGCTCTGTTGCAGTCAACAGTTCCACCCAGAGTGCGTATCTGACAAAGGAAGCTTTGACTCTTGAAAACTTATGCCCCCAAAATCTTGTTGACCTCCAAGGTGTTATTGGACTCAAATCTAGCTATTGTACTGCAGACCAAAGGGGCTACCCTCTGAAACTATCTTCTGAGTGTGCCTGAAGCTCCTAAGTAGGACGGTGCCTCAGAAGGGTTCCTTCTCTACCCATACCATACACTCCTCTGGCTTACTCAGTTGTCCGTAGATCATGTGCTGGTGAGAAGGAAACATCGCTACGTAACTGTCAACTGCTCTTTGCTCCAGGATGATCTGTCTTGTTATAATTAGTTAGGCAGATAATGAAATCTGGAGGTGGGTTTTTTAGTTTGCTAATGGGGGAGGGGGAAGCCAATGATTTAGTTTAACACTGAACACTGATTATTTTAGAATAAAATCAGATCCAACCTGTAAAACTGACTTTACTGTAGCCTAGGATTGGAATTAATAATAGCAGGGTTAATGTCCTAGTCTTTTTTTCCTTCCCTTCCTGAATTCTCTCACACTTGCTATCTGTTGTGATTCATTATTCAAGAAAGGGGAGACTATTAATAGTAACTCCTAGCAGTTTCCTACTGAGCAGAAATTTCTCCTTCTCCCTTTAGATGTCAAAGTATGATATGACTTGTACTGTGTTTTACGTAGGGACATTTTTATCGCTTCAAAGAAAATTCCTTCTTAAAATACACACACACAGAGCAACTGCTACGTTAGGCCCTGTGTTTGTAGTGTCTAGGGTGATGGTTGACTAGCTGTTATGAAGAAATTCTGGGATTCCTTGAAAGCTTATTAGTTGATTCCACTAACCATTAAATCAGGAACATGCTTTTCTAAAAGGAACACTATCAGTCTCCCCATGCGTGGCCACAGGAGAGTTTTCAGTGTATTGTAGTGCACGCTCTTGGTGAACCTTACATGTGGTGAACCTTAGCCTCACATGTGGTGAACCTTAGCCTCAGAAAGCCAGAAAGGTGTGTATGAGCCTCCAGTGCCTATCTGCCATGACCACGGGTTGCATGGGAGGTCGGGTTGCCAGCCCCCAGGTCCAGGCGGGGGTTCCCTTGCATCTGGGGTGTCAGTCCGCCCCCAGCTAGCTGGCCACTGAATAGCTGGAGGGCTCTTTAAATCTAGCAGAAGGGAGGGAGAGGGGCAGTTGCAGGCCGCACGTTCGGCTTGCTAAAAGACCCTTTAAAGGGTGGGGAAGGGATGGAGAGGGGTGGCCAGGCAAATGGTCGCTCTTGGGGGTGGGGCTTGGGGGACATCCCCCCACCCCCGGAACCCCCCCCC
>NW_015175370.1:888760-967265 GCF_001447785.1 Gekko japonicus
TGTTGATTATATATTTGTTCTTGATGATTGATGTATAGATTATGTTGTTATTAGTACTAGCTAATTTTTGTTAAAATTGAAGTGGTTTTATCTTACTTTAACAGTTGTATGCATTTTTAATACTTCAATAAAAAAGTGTTGAAAATAAAAAAAGACAGACAAACAGAAATGGGGAGGGAAAAAAAAAGAACTCAAAGTATGATATGACTTGCACTGTGTTTTATGTAGGGACATTTTTATCACTTCAAAGAAAATTCCTTCTTAAAATACACACACACAGAGAGCAACTGCTACGTTAGGCCCTGTGTTTGTAGTGTCTAGGGTGATGGTTGACTAGCTGTTATGAGGGAATTCTGGGATTCCTTGGAAGCTTATTAGTGATTCCACTAACCAGAAAATCAAGAACATGCTTCCCTGAAAGGAAAACTATCAGTCTCCCCATGCGTGGCCACAGGAGAGTGTTCAGTGTATTGTAGTGCACACTCCTGGCTCACCTGTGGTGAACCTTAGCCTCAGAAAGCCAGAAAGGTGTGTATGAGCCTTCAGTGCCTATCTGCCATGACCACGGGTTGCATGGGAGGTCGGGTTGCCAGCCCCCAGGTCCGGGCGGGGGTTCCCTTGCATCTGGGGGTGTCAATCCGCCCCCAGCCAGCTGGCCACTGAATAGCTGGAGAGCTCTTTAAATCTAGCAGAAGGGAGGAAGAGGGGCAGTCGCAGGCCGCACGTTCGGCTTGCTAAAAGACCCTTTAAAGGGTCTTTTTGTGAGCAGGGTAGGGCCGTGGCGCACGGGGCAGGAGGGGAGGGAGAGGGGTGGCCAGGCAAATGGTTGTTCAAATGGTTGTTCTTGGGGGTGGGGCTTGGGGGGCATCCCCCCACCCCCAGAACACCACCCCCCAAATCTGCCCACCCCAGAGCAAGGTGGGGACCTGGCAACCCTAATGAGAGGTGTGAAGTGGGTCCTTGCTACAGACCTGCAAAGAGCTCCCTGAAGATTGAAACGTTTGAAAACAATTGCTCTGGAGTGCTCTTTTTTTTTATTCTCTTTCAAACACACTTATCTTATTTCCTTTCCCATGTACTTTGGAGGGCCTATTGCTGAATGGAGAGCTTGTGTTGTATATACAAGAAAGTCCTAGATTTATATTCCTAGTATCTCCAGTTAAAGGAAGTGCTGGTAGCTGGGCTGAGAAAGACCTTTGCCTAACACCTTGAAAGAATTGCTGCTAAAAGGTGTTGGGCTAGCTGGACCACTGCTCTGACTCTGTAAAAGGCAGCTTCATTTGTGCTTTCTTATTATTGTAATCGGAGCTAAATATCCATGGTAGGCTATAACCTCCCCACCCTGCCCCTGCTCTGAAATGTATCTGAACTGTCTGACAAGCCGAATATGCCATATGTCAGTGCTGACACATCAATATCAAATATTTATATCTCTTTGAGAGTAATATGAAGGGGTGCAGCAGTCGACACAATAAACAAAATATAATCTGTTTAAAACAGCCACTAATATCCTCACATAATTATACAGGTGTGGACTCATCCTTTCTTCTGGTTCTTTAGCCAAGTAGAACATTGAGACCCCGAGTTCTTAATATTGTAGAGGTATCACTTTCAAGCAGTGTCTGTCTTTTTCTTCCCTCCCTTTTTTAAAGAGGGGGAAATGGTGGAAGCAGATTGTTTAAAGAGGCCTTGCTGTCCTTCCTTTTGCCAGCTGCAGGGTGGGATAGCCACTGAGAGGCCCTGGTCTGGGAGAAGACATGCCCCAGTAGACTTGTGGAGGGAGCATTATTGGGTGTCTGTAACACACTGCCTTCCACCACCGGCATTCTTTTCCTTCCCCATCTTTAATCCCGGTGTGGTGTGCAGAAGAGATATCTGCCTTTTGAAGCACAAATTATTTTGTGGAGTGTTGTGACACTGGCTCTCTCTCCTCAACCCCAGTGCAAGGAGAAGTTCCCAGAACAGTGTCATAAGGTTTTGTCTCCTTTTAGGTGAGAGAGTCTTGCAATTACCTTGTTTTCCCCTTTCCCTTTTGTCTTTCTAGTGCCTGATGATGAGTCGTGGATATTCTGAAAACAATAATTTCCCATATGACAATAATCAAATGGTTTTGGACATGATCCTCTGCTCTTTAATTGGGGTTCCTCAGCCTATAAACTGGGACAGCGTGGCAAGGCTAGTGCCGGGCTATTCATCCAAAGAAGTAAGTTTTCTTTGTCTTTTCCTGGCTCCAAATTCTTACACAGAACAGTAGAAAGTTGCTATGACGCTGAATGGGGTAACCAAAGAAGACAACTCCATGATATCCCCAACATACTTATTACGTTGCCAAAGTTCTACCAGAGTTGGAAGGTTTTGCTTAACTTGAATCTGTCATCCTGAACCTTAAACATACTGCTTGAATGTGAACTTGAGGTAGAAATCTAATCGGACAAGATACTATTATCACATCAACAGTTAGGCGATATTTTGATACTTGGACAAGATACTATTATCACAACATCAACAGTTAGGCGATATTTTGATACTTGAGGTTTAAGATTAAGAAGTTCTGACTTATGGCTGGGCTGTCAAGCATGCACCCTGCTCTCAAAGGCTTTTTGCAGAGCAAAGTTGCACAGTAATTAACGCAAGGGTGGAAGATGAGATGAAGACTCTGCAAATGAAAGCCAGTTTCAGTTGAGCTCAAACTATGTACCACTTGTGAAGAGAATACCCTGCCTTCTTCCTATCTAATGTCGTCTCCATCAGAACATTGTTTCTGATTTTTAAGACTTTTGTGTTGCACAGGAATGCATGAGAGCAGTGTTCCCTCTAAGCTGAGTTAGTGTGAGCTAACTCACAGTTTTTTAGCCTCTGGCTCACACATTTTTGTCTTAGCTCAGGAAGGAGGCTCCAGAGCAAACTAATTTATGCAGTAGCCAAATCGCTCGCTCACATCTTTAATGCCAGTAGCTCACAAAGTAGAATTTTTGCTTGCAAGACTCCACAGCTTAAAGGGCACTGCATGAGAGTGAATCAAATGTACATTGCAGCCAGGGCAGAGTTTATATTCATGTTAGGAACTAATTGAAAACAAATTTTAAGCATTGCTTTGTGACAGTGAGCTTACATTGACCCTTCTTCAGCACTGAGTTTCTGTAGTTACCAGGCTGTTGTTGTGATTTCTAAAGGGAGAGAACTAGATGAGTAGGGAGGCGGCGTAAGCCATCCACTGTGACATCACTGGGCTGCCTTGTCTACTTCTAGAGCTGACGTTTATGGAGTGCTGTGATGTCATGGTGCTATAGAAGGATGAATTGAGCTCGTGCTCCTTCTCTGCTAATGTGCTTCCCCAGCAACACTGAAGGAGACTTTGGGTTACATTACTTTTGCTAAATCCTCATTGGTGGTGGGTACCTGTTATTCCGGCTTCCTGTGAGCCTGTGAATTTGTGGTAAGAATACTGCTTAGACATCTGACAGGGTCCTGGTTTTCTAGCTGTCACCGCAGATTTGGGCCTCTTTCTGTGACTACAGCCCTTTCTTCCCACCTGCCTTTTCATAACAAAGTGAAAAGAAGAGAAAGACTGATGCCTCACAGGATCCTGGAAGTGAAAGATTCTCTGCCCTTGCCTGGCAATCTATGGGAAAATTGGTGTCGGTGTGCATTTGCAGAGAGTGTGCTGGGAAGGACGATTGCCACTGAAGGATTTCGCTCTGTGTACTCTTCTGTATAAATGCTCAAGTGCCCTCCAGGGATTCTGATATATATTTGACTTGGCATAACTAGGACATAGTTATCAGATGGTTCCAATTTGCAAACTTGTAGTAAGACCTGAAGGAATGGTACAGAGTGCTTACCTTTGTTGCCTGAACGTAATATTTCAAATTATGATGTTACACTTTGGACTTTGGGCAGGACCGTAGCTTAGAGATGTGCTGAATTTGTGTGCTGAAGGTTTTGGTTTCCTCCTCTGCACTGACATTTTCTTTTAGAAGGATCTTGTGTTGTATGGATGGGGAAGACCTTTCCTTGGGAGATTTGAAAGCTGTTGCCAGAAAATAGCAGGCTTGAGGTACCGGTTGTTTGGTGGGTTAGCACAACTCCCTTACTGCCAGTACTGCGGGTACATAGGCTGGTGCAAATATTGTGGATTAGCATGTTCGTGTCACAGAAGCAAAATGCGCTTACAGATTTTGTGTGCAGATTTTGAAACAGTTTTCAGATTGGATTAGCATGTTCGTGTCACAGAAGGAAAACGTGCTTACAGGTTTTGCTTGTGTGCAGATTTTGAAACAGTTTTCAGAATCTCAGTTGCAGGTTACATGAAAATCTTGTAACCTGTGTCAGACAGTCCCAGCATCAGGATGAGAATGGTTTTACAGCACTAGAATGGAGGTCCAAACCATAGCTGGAGGTGGGTGGGTTCAGCCTTGTTTTGGGCTGCCGGATCAAGCACTGAGCGCTTCCCATGTCTTATCTTTTGACAGTGTGCAAAAAGGTTTGATGAACTGAAAAGCAGTGGAAATTCTCCAGTTGATAACCATTATAACCCACTAATGGCCAGTGGTGGAAGCCCTGTTGAAATGCTAGCCACTTACATAAAATCCTCGCTTCTTGATGCCCAGGGAGAGTTACAGGACCCTCCTAGTGAACAAGATGCCATTTCCACGAATGGTAGGTTTTCAGATGGTTCTTCTCTGGAACATATCAGATGAAAAAAATGGTATAAGCAATGCTATGGCAAACCTCCTCCCAGCAACTTCAGTTGCTCATCCTCAAAATGCAGGTATTCATTTTTTAAAATATTGATCCATCTAGATATCTTGATTTTTATTAGTTGGCCTGGTTGGTGTTCAAAGTACCGAAATGTGGTTGCGTGTCTTTATCCCTCCCACTGTTGTTTTGATTCCCTTGTAATTCTGTTAATAAGGGTTACTTTAGAAAGTTCTGACAGCTTTATAATCCAGAGGGGTTTCTTTTAATAATTCAGAACTTCAAAGGCTTTTTTTTAATAAAAGAAGCAAGTTGGTGTTTGTGCATAAACTTAGCAGCTGCTGGTGCTATCATCCTGCAGAGACCTCTATATATAGTTTAAGTGAATGAAATGTCATGTGACGTCTTCAAGATTAATGGGTTTCTTGTAGCCTGAGGATTTATGGCTTGTGCAAGCTGTTTGTGAGGATTAAGCCTGCAGTAATAAATCATAAGCCAGTTAAAACTGCTATAAGGGTGCTTCATTTTGGTACATGTGAGAAGGGCGATAACGACTCTGATAGAGCACATGCTTTGCGTCTCAAAGGTTCAGTCTCAAGTTAAAGCCGCTCAGGCTGGACTAGGGAAGACCTCTGCTTGAGACCCCGAATGGGTGTGAAGCTGTCTTCCACTGAGGGACAAACTGCACAAGATGTTCCATGGACACGGCTTGCTTCCCCTGCTGCCTCACAGAAGCGGTAGGCAAAATCCAGTTAAAACCCTGCAGGGTCCCAGTTCGGCCTCTGGACTGGGGGGGGAGGCTCCTGCGCCCTCCCCCCCCGTGTGCTGTTATCCTTAAACTGAAACAGCCTCAGGGGAAATTATTTGCCCCTTGTTGTTGGAGCTGCATGTTCAAATCTGACTTTGAGCCTGACCTTTGGCCAGTCTAAATATTGCTCTCCTCTGTCTGGCAGCGAGTATCCTCAGTTTCAGGCAGAGACAGACCTCTCTGGGCTTTTGCTACCCAAGTTACTTTAAGTGGAAATGTCATGAAGAGCATATGTATTGGCCTAGAAAAGCAGAGAAAAGAATGAAAAAGTGACGGGTGGCAGTATTTATTCATTCGTTTGAAATGAATATCCTGCCTTACCTCTGTGGACTCAAGGTTATTAAAGAGAACAACAGTTGCAAGGATACCAAAACACTAGAATGCGATAAAACAATGTACAGGTTAAAAACTCAGTCATATCTATTTTTTTTTTAAGTTTACCCCCCCACCACCACCAGATTGGCACCAGATACCTTCCTGTATGCAGGGAGTGAAGGTTTCTTCTGTGCCTATTCTTGGTAGGCCATTCTAGAGGATGGGACTGACCAGAGAGAAAGACAAAGCCTAACTTTTGCCATACACAGACCATCTTAAGAGCAGTATAAGATAGAGACATGGCTGTTGACACAGCACTTGTGCTGTATCAGACCACTGGTTTGCCTAGCTCAGCGTTATGTGCTGTCATTGGCAGGAACTCTTTAGGATCTGAGGCAGAGAAACCTGCTGTCTGAGAGCTTTAACTGGAGATACCAAGGATGGAACCTGGGATTACAGAGAAACCTGCTGTCTGAGAGCTTTAGCTGGAGATACCAAGGATGGAACCTGGGATTTTGCATGTAGAATGTGCTCTACCATGGAGCCGTGGCCCCCTGCCCAAGAGACCAAGAGAAGACAGATGGACGGTGTTAAGGTGAGGTAGCTAGGATGGCAGATGCTGGGAGAGGAGGAGATGAGTGATATTGAGAACATGTAGTAAAGGGGCTTCCAGGGCAGGAGAAAAGACACAAAAGAGAGAATGAGATTCTCTTACAACCTGCTGAATAGGTAACTAGGTAACACAGGATTTGTTGTAAAGTTGCTGGCCAAAAGGAGCTGCGGTGGCTCAAGTGGTTAAGACGCTGAACTGTGGGCTGTGGAAGGTCAGTAGTTCAGCAGTTCGAGACCCGGGTGCCGCATGATGGAGTGAGCTCCCATCTCTAGTTCCAGCTTCTGCCAACCTAGCAGTTCGAAAGCAAGAAATTGCAAGTAGATAAATAGGTACCACTTCGGTGGGAAGGTAACAGCGTTCCGTGCACCTTGGTGTTTAGTCATGCCGGCCACATGGCCACGGAAATGTCTTCGGACAGCGCTGGCTCTTCGGCTTGGAAACGGAGATGAGCACCGCAACCCTAGAGTCGGATTCGACTGGCTTTCAAGCAAGGGAACCTTTACCTTCTGGCCAAAAGGTTGGCTGCAGGTTTTTAGCTATAGTGGTAGTTCCTGGGCAGGTCCTAATATATAGCTCTAGTAATAAGGAGCCCTGACCTGGATGGCCCAGGCTAGCCTGATTTCATCAGATCCCAGAAGCTAAGCAGGGTCGACCCTGGGTAGTATTTGGATGGGAGACCACCAAGAAAGTCCCAGGCTGCTCTGCAGAGGCAGGCCATGGCAAACCAACTCTGAACGTCTCTTGCCGTGAAAAGCCCATGGAGGGTCTCCATAAGTCAGCTGTTGCTTGACAGCACTTTCCACCATCGATAATAGGGAGCTAGCTCAAGGTTTTTTTGTTTGTTTGCTGTAGATATCTTGTTGACCTAATAGATCCTGGACTTTGTCTCAGTGCTGTCAAAGAGATCCCATCACTATTTATTTGGAACAGGAGGGACGTTTTGAATAGTAAAGGGAGCATAAACTGGTTTGTTCATGCCACATTTAAGGGCAAGTCTACCAGATAGGAATTTCCTTGCCTACCCCCCCCCCCCTTTAAGCAAGAAATAGGCAGTGCATGGAATTATATTTGGGGAGGAAAAAAGGTAGACAACCAGGCTGAACGGAGTTAACTGATAGAGCATGCGTGCGTGTGATTCTTTCTCTGTGTGCTGTGGGCAGAATGCATGGACATTGTGCTTGGAGGCAGGGGTTTGCCAGTGTTAGAAGGTGCAGCAGCCTATTTTCATCTTCCCATAGAGAGGATAGTTCAGGAGAGAGAATGTACTTAATAGGTAGCTAAGATGTTTCCTGTGGTGCTTTTATTTCTCCCTACCTTTTTCTTTTTAAGACAAGCCACTTGAAAATGATTTGGTTTCGTGTTATTTTTTCCCCTGGAGTGGATTCAATTGCCTTTGAAAAAGTGTGCAAAAGGTTTCCTTCTGGCAGTGTCTCCCTTGCCTCTGGGCATGGGACCACCAGTTGCAGACACATATGAGAAACACCATCTCGCTGTCACGATGTCCTAATGCTTTTTCTCCCCCCTTGTATTTAAGGAAGGCCAAGTGTAGCTTCCTCAAGGAATTGCTCTTCAGAAAGTGAGAAATGCCCTGCACATAAAGGTGGAGAAAATGCTGATGAAACACAAGGGTAGGAGGATGGTTGTTTGCTTTTGGGAAAGCTAGGTAACGCTGAGATCTGTGAAATTCTGGTTGTTATACACATATCCCCCCCCCCCTTTGGGATTTAGCATAGGCATATTTGGTGGGTTGGGGATATGTGGGTGCTTGTGGAAGGAGTGGGTGTTGTTGGCCTTAAGGGAAGAAAAGGCAGTGTATAAGCGCATTCCCTAATTAGTTCCTTGAAAACAAATGTACAAATCCGGGGAAAGCCTAACTATTCAAGAATTTGCAGATTCCTCCTTATTGTTGCAATTTGCTCCAGCTCTGAAAATCTGGGAGTCTTCAAGTGTCCCATACTTCTCCCATCTTTAAACAGTCAACATAAATGGTCTGGAGAGGACTGAGATCTCTGAACACAGTTTGGGGGTCTCCCCACAATCTGGGGGGGGGGAGAGTTTAGTTGTGATTGGCTGGCACAGCATTCTTTTATTGCAGCTCTACATTTACACTGAGGAAAGAGGGGCATGTTTCCATATCAATTTGCTACTTTTTGCAGTTTCAGTAAGGACAACCTTTTACTTTTTATTAACAGACCAAAGAACCGCACCATGTTTCGGAGGAAGGGGGTAAAATGCCCTTATAAGGGTGTCTGTCTCCCCCCCCCCCCCCGTGCCCCATGTACATTGTGCCAAGCTTTTTAAGATGTTGCTTATGGGAAGGATATGATCAGTGATATCACTTCTACCTTTGTCCTGCTGACATTTGTACTTTGAACCCTGAGAAAGCCAGTCAAGAGTTCACAGACCTTTTGTAGAGCAGTAATGTTCAGATTTTCCAGGCTGTTCCTCAGTAAAAAGGCATGTTATGGCTATCCTTCCTTGCTGAAAAGCTGCTTGTTTACCAAACTAGGCCATGGAGAAGTATGGAATAAGTAGTTTTGCTTTTGGTTCATGGGATAAGGGCCAGTGCTTCCCGCACAGACTGTGTTTATATGCGAAAGGTGCCCAAGCATCCTCTGTGACAGGCATGGGGTATGTAACAGAAAGGCAGGAATTCCTGAGCATGCGTATAGAGTTCTTTTTCTTGCAAAACATTTCCAGGGAAAGGGTCTATATTGTAAAAGCATCCTCTTTTGCCTGTGTAAAACTTTTGGATTTTGGTTCCCTCCCCAACCTCTTCTGAAATCAGAGACAATATGCATTTCCATGCCAATAAAGGCTACTTAACTTAAACATGCACAGGATATCTGTGTGCGAATTGCATTGAGTCCAGGACATTGTTGGGGTTAATGAACACAGGAGTTTTATCTCAGGGGTGACTCTCTGCAAGAAAGAGTAGCGTGAATTTACCCAACGTCCTCTGTCTTGGAGCAAAAGCCTCTTGCAGCCTGTCTTTATATCCTGCTATCAAAGGAAACAAAATCCAGAACTTGCACAAAGTTGCATTCCTCAAAATGTGGATGAGGTTACATTTTGTAGCAAATAGTTGCTCATGATTTGTTGAGGACAATTACAGTGAAATGGAGATGAAGCAGCTCCTAAAATAATATATTGTTAGTACACACATTGTCTTCACATTGATACCAGGGCTGGGTATAATCCATGCTAAAGGAATTTAAACAATTTGCACCCCTGCAATCCAAATTCTCCACCAACAAAAACCAGATTTTTAATCTGTTTAATATATACAATTTAAGCGCATTTTATATAGCTCATACTGTAATTTTTTAATTGTTGTTTTGCATATATTTTGTATTTTTGCCAACTATGGTGATGGGCAAACAGTTATGCTAAAGCTGCCCGCCAACAGTGGACTGTATATCCAGTCATTCCTTTGGCTCTGGAGAACTCAGCATGCATTTCCCATGCATTATGAAGTGCATCCTTCTAGACTAGACTAGAATTATGAAGTGCATCCTTCTAGACTAGGACTAGAAACATAGCAATGTTTGTAAAACTTGGAGCCAAAATATACATTACAGAAAGTACATGTAACAGTGTCCTGAATCTTTTTTAAAAAAACCCTGAAATGCTGCTTCCAGTGACTGGGAGCTGAAGTGGCAATATGGCAGCGGGTTTTTGTGTTGTTTTGCACTTAACCCTTTGGCTCACAATTGTCTCTTCCAGGTGGGTTTCCACCAGCAGCTGATAGAGAAGCTGGATAACAGTTCAAGAGTAAAGAGTTAATCGGCCCTCCTTCCTTTCATTCCTCCACTCAGACCTGCACCTTCTTTTGGCTGCTTTTCATTAAAAAGAAGAAAAAGCAAACAAACTGGGAAACTCTTACATGGCAGACTTGTAGGATCTAGTTTGGCTCTCATTCTCAGAAAGTGGAAGTTTGCACCTGTGGTCATATTCTTCCTGCTTTCTGTTGTTTTTGTGAAACTGTTGCATATGTACAGTCCTGATGAATGCCCCCCATTATTAGCTGGAGATGCCAAAACTGAGAGACAGGGACTTGCCCAAAGCCTTTCTTTCGCTGTGAGTTTTTGGAGAAGCTGAGATCTGATACCAAATTTTGCAAATTCACCTAGCACGCTATCCCACCATGTCAAAATTATTCCAATTTAGTCTGCATTCTTGTCATATTTTAATCTTCCTCCTGCAAACATACTTAATTGAAGTCTTAGTTACATCTTCAGATATCTATATAATTACCACACAAATGTATGCCGAAGACACCATCTGTTTGATTTTTTTCTCTTCTGGATGTATGTTTCACATAGACTTAAAACCTAATTGAGGGGTAATAGAACCATTCCTGACAATAAAGTTAAAATAACGTTCTTCCTTGTGACTTTTGTTTCTTTTCAAACAAAGGCCAAATATGGTGATCCATGTATGTGATGAAGCAAAAAATCTGAAGGAAGATTTTGTTTGCCCACGCGATCTTTTGATTTCTGAAATGAAGTACTTTGCTGAATATCTGTCAATGGATGCCCAGCGCTGGGAAGAGGTGGACATTTCTGTTCACTGTGACGTTCACATCTTTAACTGGTTGATAAGATATGTTAAAAGGAACACTAAGGAGTATGAGGTGCATGAAATCCCCGCCTTAGGTAAAAGAAAATCTATTCATTTTTGCTGCAAGATTCCCTTTCTGAAAAGCCTGACTTCTTATTCAGACTAAAAGTCTGTAAGCCAAATTATTTTGCAAGGTAAATTTCCCTGCCCTGTTCTCTGCTGGATAGTAAAAGCCCAGTGTGTAGCAGCTGGGGAATCTGATGTTGGCTGGAAATATTGGGTTTGTTAGCCTGGTGGAGGAGAAGCACACTGTCTGATCTCCTAAGGATGGTTAGGAGATCAGGGATGCCATGTATGTTTGCACGTACCAGAATTTGCAGTCTGGTTCTCACCATGGTTGCAAGTGCTGATTTGCAGCTAACCATGGTTTATGCAAAACAAACAAAATGTTCCTGTGTAATGCTAACCATGCTTAACTCTGAAAAGAAAGGGGAAAATCCAAATTCTGGAAGGTAGAAGGAAGGCAGTTAACTATGGTTGAAAGACTGAGGAGTTTCTGTCCAGCAGCCTGTTATGAAAATGATGCAGTCCTTTGGACTCACAGTAGCATGCAAACTAGAGAAGGTTCAGAGGAAAACAGCAATGTTTATAAAAACCAATTAGATATATAAGAAAAGATTAAAAGAAATGGACACATGTAGATAAAGAGATATAGGTTATAGCCTGAATGCTGGATGCTTCATTTTATCCAAGTTTGGGATTATTGTAAAATAATCTAGAAAGCCTTCTTGAGTGAGAATGTAAATAGGTTTACGTTTTGAAGGATTACACAAAATCATCTGAAGCAGTGAGCAGTGACTCATGAAAGCTCATACCCTGCCACAGATTTTGTTATTAAGTTGCTACTAGACTAGTGCTCTTTTCTACGTAAAATCTTAGTGTTGACACTTGGTTGCAATCCTGAAAATACTAGAGGCTTGTATTTCTTACATTGATTTCAGTGGAGAAGAACATGCTGAAATCAATGGCATTTCCAAGCGCTCAAGGCTGGGTAAAAATCTGAATGAATGAATAAATAAATTTTCAGTTGCTTCCAATCCTGTACTTACTGTTCTTCAAAAGTTACATTGTTCCATAGTGAGTTCTTGACATCTCATGGCCAAACTAGGTGAGACGGGCACACTTGCTGCCGCTGTGTTGAGATCCCAGTCTGCCCCAATTGTGTATAAGTCGTGTTTGTCACTAGATGGACCATCAGCCTGATCCAGCAGGGCTCTTCTTAAGTATGGATGTAATAGCATGCTAAGTATTAAAATGGTCCAGTGTGTTCTCTGCTATGCTGATTTCCTACTGGCAGGAAGATTTTGATGAGGGCAGCACTAAAAGTAGGATTTCCCTCCATCACCCCAGCCTATCATTCAATATGAAGTGGTTTATCCGTTCTGATGCCTCAGAAGTCTTTCACATCATTGTGCTGTGTATGTGGCTTGATTTGCCTCCAGGAAGTGAGTTTTTAGAACAGGTTTTATGTTAATCCCCTTTGGATGACTAGGGATGGTAGGGGGGGAAATAAGGAGGCAGAGAGCTATTAGGGCTCAGATGTGGCCTGAATGCAAAGGACTGCTTTCCTTTTCAGAAAACACCATGTCAAGATATATACTAGTTCTATAGAAGGGACCGAATCCAATACCCACTCCCTCTCTCTCTTGCCTATTCCTGATTTATGGAATGTGGATTTTGCGATGCAAAGAATCTCTTGTAGTGTTTCTTTTTACAAATCATGCAAGTAAACCTTAATTACTCTTAACAAACTTTTTACCTTGTTCTTTTGATTCACTTTTTAGAGCCAAGCAATGTTATTTCAATTCTCATTTCCTCGGAATTCCTGAAGATGGATTCCTTGGTGAGTATATGCAGACAGACTGGGAATTCTGAGGCTCAGAAGCGCCACTTAACATTGCGGAAGGCAGTGCATTCCCCCTATGGCCCTAGTCCAAGTGATCCAGTGTTTCCTTTAGCATCCATGTATGTTACCTCTGCGATGGTGCTGTCCTTAAAGGGACACTCATTTCAGAAATGATGGGCACTTTTTTTTAAAAAAGAGTATTCCTGTCTGGTTGACTTTCTTTTAATAGCAGCATTGTTGCAACTGAGATATGCCAAACAAAACCCCAAAACCTAAGGGAAAAAAATTAATAATATGGGAATAGTTTGAATGTATGTGTACTTAAGAATTGTAGCTGGAGGACTGAACCTATCTGTTCTGGCTTCAGGGGTGCTTTAGCGCCCCCCCCCCGCCCCCCGTGTTGACATTCCGTGTAACAGACATTCAAAAGAATGTTAGAGGAGCCCTGCTAGATCAGCCAGTTGGTCAGTCTAGTCCAGCATCCTGTATTGCACAAGGGGAAGGGCAACAAACAAGGCACAGAGGCCCAAGGCTTTCTCCTTAATGTTGCCTCCTGGCCCTGGGTATTCGGAGATTTTATGCCTCTATTTTAAAAGGTTTTTTATTAATCATTTCAACAAATACAACAATAATACAATAATAGTAGAACAAAAACAAACTTTCACTACATAACACTGAGTTTTGTCATTATATAGTTCTCTGAGATTTTATGCCTCTTGATGTGGAAGTTCTGCTTAGTTAATCTGGCTAGTAGCCATTGATGCACCACTCCTCCGTTAATCTGTCTAAACCTGTTTTAAAGCCATCTATGCTAAGGGGAGAGGGAGAAGAAGTTCTCTTCACTTTCTCTGTTCCATGCAACATTTGATAAATCTGTATCATAATTCAGGTTCAGTCCTTACAAATAAGCCTGTTCAAACTTGAAGATAATCTGCTCAGTTTCTTCACACATGACTGTGCTGATTATTTGTGAACGAAACGAGGGATCAATTTGTGTAGCTATTCTTTGCCAGGCTGTGTGTGGATTCTAACCCAAGTTAATAGTTTTTTACAAACCTCCTTTGCAGCACTTGAATTCCAGGCTTTTGAGCCCCTGCCACTTGTGAAGGCCTCCCTCCTCTATTCAATGCTTCCCCCCCTCCCCCCGTGGTTATGCCCATATGAATATCGCCATCATGTGTTTCTGTGGCTGTGTGCCTGGCTGAGGAGGGCATCTTTGCACTGCTTTCGTTTACTTTATCCAGATCCACCCATGTTATGATCTCAGGCCGGGTCTCACTTTAGGCCACTACCTTGTGTCATCCACAATTTTGTTTGTCTGTTTTTCACAGGTGGAAAAATGTATTCACTATTGCCACAAAAATATGAGTGCTATTGTAGCCACACCATGCAACATGAACTGTATCAATGCTAATCTCGTGACATGCATAGCTGATCTCTTCACGCATAATGAAGTGGAGGAGGTGAAGGACAAGAGAGATAAATTTAAGAGGTGGTACTTTTTAATTCCATTGCTGTGTACTTTTTCACACAGCAGCTTGTCACCTGCCCTTTTGTATTCCATTAGCATCGTTCACAGCCACCTGTTGATTAAGTCTTATGATGGATTGGTGACCAAAATGTGGATTTTGAATCCTTGTGATATTAAACTGATCTGTGAAAGTGTTTGTAACAATAATGGTTGCAACATATAGAGGTGCAGCTTGGCTTTGGACTTGAATGTCTGAAAAAAGCAGACGCCTTCCTCCATGCTGTATGACCGCCAGAATGGTGTAGTGGTTAGAGCGTTGGACCAGGGTCTAGGAGGCCCAGGTTCAAATCCTCGTTCCCCAATGGGGAAAAAAAGGGGTATAAACATCATATGCCAATAAAGGCTTGTCAAAGTAAGGTATAAATGTCTCAATAATTGCTCTTGAAGCTGTTGTACCCAGATCACGTATGAAGAGCATAAGAAGAGCTCTGCTGAGTCAGACCAATGGTCCATCTAGTCCCACATTCTGTCTCAAACAGTGGCCAACCAGTTCTTCTGGTGGGCCAACCACAGAGCACAGAAGCTGAGGCCTCCCCTGATGTTGCCTCCTGGCACTGGGATTCAGAGGCTGGCTTCCTCCAAATGTGGAGGTTCCCTTTAGTCACCATGACTTGTAGCAACTGATGGACCTGTCCCTCCATGAACCTATCTGATCCCCTTTTAAAGCTGTCTATGCCTGTGCCCATCACTACTACTACTACTACTACTACTACTACTACTACTACAATTCTAGTAGTAGTAGTTGGAAAAGGAGGAGGCCGAAGTGGGCAGGGTAGGAGTGAAGGGGAGGGTGCCAGCTATGATGGAAACCGTTGCTGTCCTCAAACCAAAAGCCTGGTGGAACATCTCTGCCTTGCAGGCCCTGTGGAATTGCATTAAGTCCCGCAGGCCCCTGATGGAGGTTGGCAGAGAGTTCCACCAGGTCAGAGCCAGGGCTGAAAAAGCCCGAGCTCTGGTTGAGGACAGCCAGATACCTTTGGGGCCAGGGATCACCAGCAGATTATTCTCAGCAGAGCACAATGCTCTCCTGGGGACATACCAGAGGAGACGGTCCCAGAGATACGCAGACCGCTCAAGGCCTTAAAGGTCAATATCAACACCTCGAATCTGACTCAGTACTCCACTGGAAGCCAGTGTAGCTGGCACACCACAGGTTGTATATGTGCCGTCGTTGGCGTTCCTGTCAGGACTCGTGCAGCTGCATCCTCTGGCAGCGAATTCCACATTTTAATCACTCTCTGTGTAAAGAAGTGTCTCCTTCTGATTAAAGTCCGCAACACTTCATACATTCTGTTGTGCAGGTGTTTTTCCTTCTCCCTCACCCTTTTCATTTTTGGATGTCTCTTTGAACCAGCATTTCTGGCCCATCCAGTGTTGTTTACTCTGACCGGCAGTGGCTGTCTGGGATCTTGGGGTAGAGAAGAGCACGCGCACACAGACATGCTCACCTGCCGTCCGAGATGTTTTATCGAGAGGTGGCAGAGACGAAACTTGGGACCTTCAGCATGCTACGAGTTGAATCCAGACTAAGTTTACTGGCCGTGGAATGGAACTTTCCTGCCTCTCCCCCCTCAGCCCACTGATCTCTACAAAGTGGCACACCTGGGGGATAGGGCCCCTGAAGGGGTAACATGAGGGTGTCTGCAGTGAGAAGGGGGATCTGGTGGAAGCTGCCAGTGGGCTGCAGTGGGAAGGGGGATTGGTGGAAATTGCCAGTTTTAGTCTGGATCCAGCCCCAGACATGTGCTTCACCACTAAGCCAAAATCTTCCCCCAGACAGCCGGAGAACTGGTGGGTGAGTGGGAAAGAAATACTATGTTGGTCATCCCCGAGCCCATGGTTAGTAACTGTTTTTTCAATTCGTCCAATGGCCACAACATGTCTCTTACTTCCCTGAGGCACTAGGACTTATGTCTTTAATTTCATAACTGCCCCATATTTTGGGAACTGAGAAGAGACCAGAATCTCTGCAGAGACTCAACGTTTAAAATTCTCTTATTTTTAGTTTTATTTATTTATTTTACTTTATTTATAGCCCACCTTTCTCCCCAGTGGGGACTCAGAACTGTTTATATCATTCTTCTCTCCTCCATTTTATCCTCACAACAACCCTGTGAGGTAGGTTAGGCAGGGAGTGCATGGCCGGCCCAAGGTCACCCAGTGAGCTTCCATGGCACAAGTAGGGATTTGAACCTGGATTTCCCATATCCTAGTCTGACACTGTAACCACTACACCACTCTCGCTCTCTTACTTGTAGAGAAGTGCTTCCTTTCTATTTTCTATATAAAGCAACACTTTAATTTTGAGCAACTTGTGTTTTCCATTTTTTAAAAAATCTTTCTTCTCTTGTTTGTTACTGACAGCAAACTTTTTTGCAAGAAGATAGAAAGGTTGTTTGATCCCGAGTACCAGAACCCAGATTCTCAGGGCAGCGCAGCAACACTATATAGGTACAGTGCTGTCCCCCCTGTTTCGTCTAGGCTTGGCATGCTCCTCTTTTCCATGGTAAAATCTTTAGTTCCAACTTCATGCAGTAATCTCGTATTTTTGAATAGGTGCTGTTTATGTAAGAAACTTCTGATTAAGGAAACTGAAAGAAGAATCCCATGTATTCCTGGAAAGATCAACGTGGATCAGCATGGAAATATTATCTATGTCCACATAAGGTGCAGCATAAAACACATTGGGATACTGTATAGGATTATGGCATTCTGCTTTTTAATTTATGTTGGAGTAGATTCTTTAACTTGTAAACTCTTCAAGCTCTCTGTGTCAGATATTCTAGAGACCTCAAAGACACCTGCCATCCCCCCCCATCCACTGGGTGTTACTGGCTTTAAAAACATAACTGATTATTTCTTGAAGGCATTTAATATCCAGTCTTTCATTTACCACTTAAAGCAGTTTCCAACAATAATGCAAGACAGTGTACCCTAAGCTATTTAAACTCTAAAACAACCATTAAAACTAATAGCCCATCGGAACAGCTGTGTTACAGACTCTCCTAAAAGAAAGCAGAGATGGAACAGTGCTTCCCTTATTGGGCAAATTGTTGCAAAAAAGTGGAATTGCCCCCCCCCCAAGCCTTTGTTAATGACTGAGCCATCTAATTTCCCTCAAGCAGTGTAGGTATTGCTGGTCAGGAGTGGATTTGTTATGTGGGCGGAGGGAGAGGCGGTCTCTCAGGTATGTGGGTTGTAAATTGTGAAGGAAGATCAAAGCCAGTTCTGTGAATCGAACTGACTTCAGAGACATATTGGCAGCCTATGTGACTGATCTAAAACTGGTATACTTATGAGTGCTGTAAGAGATTATTTGCTCCAGTGAGTAAACGGGGTACTATACTTCGTACCAATTGCTGTTTTCAAGGGCAGCCTCATGTAGTTGAGTCCCAGAATTAGAACAGTTTATGAGCCAGATGTAATGGGGAAAAGCACTCCTAGTAATAGCACCAACTTGCTCGTCCGGTAGCAAAGTCAGGTCCAGGAGTACTCCCAGGTACTTGAAAAGCTAGGAGGCAGTGCATCGAAAGCTGGCAAAGCAGCCCCCTCCAAAAATCAACCTTACCAAGCAGTGTCACCTCCATGTAATCTGGCTTCAGTTTTAGCTTGTTTTCCTTTAAGCACCTGATGGTAGCATCCAGGCATCAGCCCAGGACTGAAACAGCTGCTTCCAGAGGCTTCAACGAAAATATATAGCTGGGAGTCATGAACATATTGATGATGCTGAATTCCACAGCTGATGTCTGTCTTGCTAGGTAGTATTATATAGATATTAAATAAGCTGGGGGAGAGTACAGAAATGTCAATTCCCAAGGTACTGATTTAGCTTCTCCCCCCACTGCTCTCTACAAAAAGGACTGAAACCAAGTGTAGAAAGACTCCTTTCCCCTATTTGGTACCCTCCAGTGGTCGAGACAATGGAGTGATCTCCCACTCCTCTGCTTTGGAAGGACGTTCTTTACAGAAGAAAGAATTGACTGGGGCTAGACTAGGAGGCACCTCTCGCTTTATCCTTAGATCAAGATGGGCAGTCATGTTAGTCTGTCTGTAGCAGTAGAAAAGAGCAAGAGACCAGTAGCACCTTAAAGACTAACAAAAATTTGTGGCAGGGTATGAGCTTTCATGAGTCACTGCTCACTTCTTCAGATACAGCTAGAATGTGTCCATCTGTCCTATATTTTGAAGTGGAGTGATTTCAGATGCTGAATGACATTAGCAGGCAAATGACAATAGCAGGTGAATTATAATAGCAGGCGTGATTGGATTAAGTGTGATATGCTGAGGGGTAGTTGGTGTGGAGAAATCAGTATTGGTAATGAGACAGGAAACCTAGGTCTCGATTAAGTCCAGGAGAATGCATTGTCTTGAGCTTCTTTATAAGTTGCAATTCAGCAGTTTCTCTTTCTGATCTCCCTTTGAAATGTCTTTGTAAGAGAACTGCTACTCTTAGGTCAGCAACTGAAAGTTCTGCAAGGTTAAAATGTCCCCCCACTGGTTTTTGAATGTTGTAGTTTCTAATGTCAGACTTATGTCCATTTATTCTTTATCCTTAGAGGCAGTCTTTTCTTTCCTGCCTCTTGTCAGTTCATGGTTACAGATTTCTCCTGGTCTGTCCCCCTCTGGCTTTAGCCAGCTGTCAGGGACTATTACTTTCTGTAGGCCAGGATTTCTAAGGAGGACGGGATAAGTTATTTGCTGCTTAAAGCTGTCTGGGGCAACGAGACAGCCTCATATGGTTGTGTCTTACCTTTCCCCCTCAGTCTTAAAATCTGAGGAGTGAGTTCTGGGCAGTCACATGACCCTCCTTGGCAGCTGACGCTTGGATTTGCAGAACAATGGAGTTCTGTAGAAGAAGACAGTATTAAGGTCTGTTGTTAGGGAATGGTTGGCACTTGGGGACCCTATTTGTATCTGTGGGACAACCCCTGGTTCCATTTTGAGGGGTTAGACATTAGTTGCTTTAGCAGTGGAGCATTTGGTGCTAGCTACTTGCGCGTTCCCTAGGTAGGCATGGCCTCTTCTACCTCCTATGTTTGGGGAAGTTTCTTCAGACTATTGGGATGTTTTTGAGGGGAACTTGTTAGTCAAGTTTTTCCCCCAAGCTCTGCATAGCTTCTCCCCTGTTCCTCATGGCAGCAGATGGGGCTTCTGACATTTTCTGACTTTACCTGTCTATCATCCGAGGCCTAGAATGGATTTTCTCATTTTCTTTCTGCCTCTTTTTTCTGCGTACAAGAAACTCACCATAAGAGGGCAGCAAAATGCAGTTTTCCCAAAGAGCTTTTCTGAGCCCGCCTTCTTTAAGTATGCAGAAAAGATCTGGAGAAATTAATGCTTATGAGGCTGAGCAGAAGAGGTGACATGGAATACTCTGCTCTCCTCACCACATTTACTTTCCTTCAAGAGATATCAAGCTGGGAAATGGATGCCCTTCATCATCAGTCTCTCTCTTTTCCCTCTGGTTTGTATTTTCTCCCTTGCTCTGTGTTTTTTTTCCCTTCCTCTTCACAGAGACAGGATAAAGAAAAATTCTAAGATGAAGAATGCGATACCTCAGAAAGGTATGGATCTGTGATCATACCCTGAAGGCATAATTCAGTCTACTTTGATGAGAGAAGCATTCACAGCTTCTGTCAGGGCATTGAGACACCCCAGCCTGTCTGTCATTTACCACAATGGGGTTTCTTCACATTGTTGGCAAGACCAAAAAGGTGGTTCCTCCTCCTTGCAAATAGCCATCTGCAGCCTTTAGAGCAGGAAGATGTCAGTTTCTCCATTTTCCTCATCACCAGGCACACAGTAGATTTCGGTCACACAAATTACATGTCCAAATACGTGTCTAGGCTGAAGGCCTCCGAGCAGTTAAACTCAAGGCACAGTTTTCTAGCAAATATTCTAGCTCATTCCTGCCTAAAGGAAGTTCTGAAAACAATCTTTCTGACTGCGCTTTTAAATAGTTGTTGCTTATCAGAATTGGGCGTTAGTTACGGGAAGTGTCTGTAGCCTGACCATACCAGATCAGTGGTAGGGAAGACAGTCTTGGATACTCTCCAGAGAGTGCCAGGAGAGAGGTTGGTGGCCTCTCCCTGCTCAGCAACCACACTGAAACACCCATTGGACTGAAGCAATCCAGAGGCTGTTCTGGATAGGTTCTAATGGAGCCTGTGTCTCCCAACCAGTGATGGCAGGATGTATATTTTCATATTTTCTTGACTCTAGAAGAGAATAGAAGGACAAGACCCATTCTTGAAGAGCATCATCAAGTTCCTCATCTGTCATTTCCATGTGGAAACCATAGTGCATCTTCACTGGCTGTCTCCCCTACTAGGATGACCTCTCTTGAGCTCAAGGATCCCCTGTCTACGTGTCCTGGCTCAGGACCCTCCACAACAAGTTGTTGATGTTCCTTTGTTGTGGCAAATGCTGTCTTTTTATGGACTGCTCTCAATTCACAAGGTGTAATCTTTGAGAAAGGCAAACGATAGATACAGTGAGGAAAGTGGATTATAAAGAAATATGAGTACTCTGTGTCGTCATTGGACTTGTCTAATTGCCCATATCTTTTTCTGTGGCTCTGGTACTGGTGGTGGTACCCCCCCACCCCATTTACATGGAGTTGGGGGCAATCCTGTGTAGATGACAAGCTATTTTGGGAGGCCCAAGGGGATGTGGGAGGTGCCTCCTAGTGCAGCCCCAGCCAGTTTTTCCTTCTATAAAAAACCCCCTTTGCCTCTTAAGGGAATTCACGACACAAGCAGATTCTCCCATCAGGACCATCTTAGGCAGGTCCATTAAGAATCCTACTCATGTTCTGTGGGGCTTCCTCTCTGGAGAGGATTCTTAGGGACGGCGTTGTTCAGACTATTTTGTCTTAACTCCCCCATGTGTGTAACTTTGGTAAAAGGGAAGGAGGGCAGAGAACTGTTACTACTGACAATTTGAGGCAGTCTGGTCCATCTGACTGGTTGCTTGTCTCTGTACACAGAGACAAATCTTGGGATGTCCACGAATACTTGCTGAGTCTTTTTGAAGAGTTGAAATCTTGGCGAGACGTGTATTGGCGTCTCTGGGGAACTATCAATTGGCTGACCTGTTCGAGATGCAATCAAGTGAGTACTGGGGTGTGTGTGTGGGGGGGGGGGGCCTTCCCCTCCTGATTCTCCTCCTCCCAAAACTGTAGAAAATGGCACTTCTTAAATTTTGTAGAATTAAACTTTTGAACACTTGGCAGGATTGAATAACAGACAGTGTAACCAGTTTAATTTTGCAAAACTGTTCTGTGATCGTACAGACTATGGTTTCACCGATATTGCATTTTCCTCCATTTTAAGAGCTACTGCTCTTAATATGTACATCGGGGTGTCCAGTCATTAGCCACCGCCAGTGTTCCCTCTAAGCTGAGTTAGTGTGAGCTAGCTCATAGTTTTTTAGCCTCTGGCTCACCCATTTTTGTCTTAGCTCAGGAAGGAGGGCTCCAGAGTCAACTAATTTATACAGTAGCCAAATCGCTCGCTCACCACTTTAATACCAGTAGCTAACAAAGTAGAATTTTTGCTCACAGGACTCCACAGCTTAGAGGGAACATTGGCCACCGCATATCTCCATGATTAGGTGCACTGCATTTCATGTTTAAGCAGGAAAAGTAGAGCTCTTGAGAGTGGTGCTGATGTTTTTCTTAATGCATCTCTCTTACAGACATTCCTGTGTACTGAATTCTCACATTGCCAGTATCACACTCAACCAGTCCTCTACCCAGGCATTGCAAGTGCTCTTGGTTCCCCCGGCATTGGAGTCTATGCCTGCTGTAACCAAAAGGTTCTTAGGTTTGATCCTGCTCCACTTCCAAAAGTAGGTGTTTGGGAGAAGACTGTCAAGACTTGCATTTTGCACTATGTAGAGGGAACTGCCAGAGCCAAGTTCCAGCAAAGAGGGGGTGGTGTTAATGCTTTGATGCCTGTCATTGAATGAGTTGGAGCAGATCTCAGCATTTTTTCCTCCTGTGAAGCTAATCAAAGAAAGTAGTAATATGTGGTGATTTCATCAGATCTTAATTTTACTGTCCTAAGAACATTAAGACGAGTTCTGATAGATCAGACCCAGCCTTCTACTTGTATTAATAGCTAGCCAGAGGATGACTAAGATGCAGGTGAGGGTCACACCAAGGAAATATTTTAGGGAGAGAAGTTGTCCCAAGTTGTGCTCAGGGTCCTCTTGCCAGTCTTCTTGGCCGGCATTTCATGGTACCAGGACAATGCCATTGCTATGTTTTGTTGGCAGGGCAGATGCAGCCTCCGTGCTGCTATCAGTTTCTGGTGCTGGTGTCACTGAGGTCCCTGGTCTGGAATTGTGCACCCTGCTCCTCTGTTCCAGTTGATGAGCCACTTGCTTGTAAAGGTAGTGGGGGCTGTCGAAGGCGACAGCCTCCTCTTCCACTGGTGGGTTCAAAATTTGCAAGCAATGATTTCAGAATAATGTGGTCCGTACAACATGCCTGCCAGCTGTGTCTGTCTTGACACTTTCCAAGGCCCATTTAAAATGATATGCAAACCTGTATGTAAAGTAACTGTACTTGCTTCTTCTGTATGAAGCTAGAACATAACCATGGTTAGGTGTTGCTTCCAAATGTTCAAACCGGGATTGGCTGCCTTGAGCCCAAAGGAAAAGCGGGGTACATGTTCTAATAAGTAAAAGAATGTGAAACCGTGATTTGGGTTAACCGTGGTTAGTGATTATGCCGGTATTAAGCAAAGCTGTGTAACCTGGTACCTCTCTTGTCTCTCTTGTCTAAATGAAAGGGGTGTAAAGTGAGGGATCATGTGATTGGCATCCCTGCTGGAGGCGAAGGTGGGGATGCAGTGCCCTATCAGACCGCCAAGATACTGAATGACCTGTGTCAGCACAGAAGTGTCATAGTAGTGCCTTTTGAAAAAGATCTAAACAGGTAAGATGTAGATGTATATTAGGGTTTCTCATGCAATTTTAATCTCTCGGATGAAATAATTCCCAGACTGAGACATCGGCAGCTGTGCAAGCTTCTGTGGTATCCATACAACTGTGGTCCATAACCTTCCTAAACCGTTGCTTCTTTTAAGTGATTCTGGAATTGGGCTGTGTGAAGAGAAGAGTATTGACTGTGATGTGCTTTTGGAGCCAAATTCACCGTGGGGTCCTAAAACAGGAGAAATTAATGCGGTGAGTAACTCTTCCCCCCACTTTCTTTTATCCTTGTCACTTCCCAGTAGTTCCAGCACTTGATTATGGGGGGGACCCAGGCATTTGCCTGTATTTATTCATATGCTACTTTTCTCCCCATTTTGAACTCAAGGCAGCTTGTACAACATCTTTTTCCCCTCCCCCATTTTCTCACAACAGCCCTGTGAAGTAGGCCAGGCTGAGAGTTTGTGGTGGGCCCAAGGTCACCCAGTGAGCTTTCATGGTAGAGGTGGGGATTCAAACTCGGGTCACCGAGGCTCCTAGTCCATCGTGCCATCCGCCACACACAACACTGGCTCTCAAGCCCCCATAAATGGAGGAGGTCTGTGGAAAGGGACCTTTCTTTCCTTCTCCAGCAGCTCCCCAGCATCTCGAAAGCTGCTGCTGAGAGTTAAGGGGCAACATATTGATTTATTTACAAAATTTATATCCTGTCTTTCTGCCCTCACAGGGCCCTCCAAGGTGGCTAACAAATTTAGTAAACAAGTATAAAGCCAACAGTCGTGATAGTCTGACCCACAAATCAGTCATTAAGACTTATAAAGAATGCTATCTATGTATTGCAATTTGAAGCACTACAACATGATAAACAAATCATAAGAAAATCCTTGAACCAAGGTACATAATCTACGTAGTCTCCGGATTATATAACAACTTTTCAAAAAATGGATCTTCTTCCGGAGATATTCTGTAGTGTACAAAAATACAATTTTTAGAATACATGCTACACCAATAACAAGAGACAATACAATAATCTTAGTGCTTACTTACATAATGGTGCAAAAGCTCTCTGTTTCATAAGTGTTAGACAACAAGTTTTAAGAAATCTGTAATATAGTAATATTCCCTTTGTTATGAAAACATACAAGATATTTCAAATTACAAAGTATTTACAACTAATCAACCTAGTAGTAACTTACATTAAATTCAGATAGGACGCTGATCTCAGTTAACATTCAGGCTCAAAATATGCTGCTATGTTTCTAATGGATCCCAGGCGTCTCTCTCTGGTGATTGCTACCAGAATGCAATTAAAGGGATCTTGCCGATTGCTGACAGGTGGTGGGTAGCACCTCGAATTGTGCCCAGAAACAGATTGGGAGCCAGTACAGATGAGCCAAGACTGGAATGATTTAGTCCCTACGACACACTGCAGAACATCTCAGCTGCAGTTGAAGGTTCCCAAATGTTTTTCAAGGGCAGCACCATGTAGAGTGAACCGCAGTAATCTAATCTAGCAGTAGTAGCAAGAAGTGGCATTTGGGCCAAATAAATACACACAGAGACTTGTGTGAGTGAAGCAGCCTCTGAACAGAGACAAATTTGCACACGTGTGTTTGTGTGTGGGGGTACCTGATTTCTTGATGCAGGCCCCCAACCCGAGCCTTGATAACATGGACACAGTTGGTTCTAGGCACAGCACTGAGATTGCAGGCCGTGCTGTGTCCACTTCTGGACAGCCTTGCATAGGTCACACTGTAGTAACTTAACCTCAGTGTGGTCAGATCATAGATAACCGTGGCCAGATCTTAGTTTTCAAGGAAAGGCTACAGTTAGCACACCCGCTGAAGGTGGTTAAAGGCGCAGCATGACAGAGAAAAGCCCCAAGCCTCCGGTCAGTAGACGCACAGGTAATAAGTCCCCTGAGCTGCAGACTTGCTTGTTGATGGATGGCTGTGTGTGCATAAAGCCACTCAGGCTGACTCCTGGATTTTCCAGCAGCAGCTCATATGTATTTATTTGTAGGCTTTCTATCCCACCTTTTTTACTAGAGTCCCAAAGCGGCTTGCAATAGTCATAAAATGCAATATTAAAAAAGAACACTTCCCCTTTAAAAAAAATTAAAACCATGAAACAAACAGACCTGTATCTGTGCCTGTTTCCACCCACCTGGCTCTCGATCATGGGGAATCCATCTTACATGGTTACTGTGGTTGAGAAGGGAACAGTTTAGCCGGGCCAGGGGCAGACATGTTGCAGTGTGACCCCTGTCTGGATTGAGCTTCAGTTTATTCAGTAAAGCTCATTTACTGCTCAGTCAGTCTTTGAGCCATCCTTCTATTGTGATGAGTTTTTAAATCAAAGAGAAGGGAGATGGGTGAGTGGTGGATGCCGCTTTACTGCAAACCAGTTGGCCAAAGGAAATCCACTGCCTTGATCTGGTGGCCTGTTGCATTAGAGGAACTGGCTACATTCAGTAGTGCTCACTTTCATTCTTTTTTTTCCTTTCAGTTTCTTTCTCTGAAAAACTGGACTCTGCAGCTGGTATGTTTATCCCAGTTAACCATATTCTATAGGGTGTGTGTGTGGGGTGTGTGTGGATCCTGCAGATCTCTTCCACTAGCGGTGTCCCCTTCCCCAGTTCTAGGAGTCTTCCCTTGACACAAGAAATGGCACCAAGAGAAGACTCCTTGCGCCAGGGGGAAGGCCCTGCCATAGGCAAGAAAGAGCTATGGGATCCAAACCACTGCCCTTTTCAATTTTAAGAAGAAGAAAAAGAAGAGATTATATTTATACTCCACCCTTCACTACCCGAAGGAGTCTCAGAGTGGCTTACAATCGCCTTTCCCTTTCCCTCTACACAACAAACACCCTGTGAGGTAGGTGGGGCTGAGAGAGCTCTTTCGAGGACTGCTCTTGAGAAAACAGCTCTGAGAGAACTTGTGACTGACCCAAGGTCACACCAGCAACTGCATGTGAAGGAGGAGGAGGAGGAGAAAGAAGAGCAGGAGGAGGAGGAGATTATATTTATACCCCACTCTTCACTCGGAGTTTCAGAGCGGCTTACAATCTCCTTTCCCTTCCCCTCCCCACAACAGACAGCCTGTGAGGTAGGTGGGGCTGAGAGAGCTCTTTCGAGGACTGCTCTTGAGAAAACAGCTCTGAGAGAACTTGTGACTGACCCAAGGTCACACAAGCAGCTGCATGTGGAGGAGAGTGGAATCAAACCCAGTTCTCCCAGATTAAAGTCCACCCTCCTAACCACTACACCAAACTGGCTCTCATTGTAGCATATTAATTGATCATTTGCATCACACTGATTTTTGTCCTGGGTCTCTGGCTTCTCTTCTTCTGATACAGCAGCTCTCAGGGCTGTGTGTTGTGTGGATGGTGGTGTGTGCCTGTACCAGGCCAGGGGGCTTGAGCCTGACGGGAAAGGCAGCCCATAAAGTAGTAAGGAAGCACTTCTGCAGCCCTGGAGCCGTGCATAAATGCCAAGTGGGAACCCAGCTGGTAGTCTGAAGGTGCATGATGCGGGGAGTTGTTTCTGCAGAAACAGTTCCGTTCCCAAACGTGCAGGTCCAGGTCTGAGCTGAAACGGCTCTGAGCTCTCCGGAGGAACGACAGGCTCTGTGTATGATAGACAGCACCTTGTGTGGCGTTTGCAGGATCGGGGCGGGGTCCTATCCAGCCTTTTGGTGAGGCATCCTTCTGGGTTTTTGGAGTCCATCAGAGATGACTGCAGCTCTGAAGAGGCTTCAGGAGAGGTTCCCTTCCGCTTTTATTTGCAGCTTTTAAGTCCTTGTTTAGTCTATGTGTTCAGTTTATGCCCCACTCCAACCTAAAAGCCCTGAACAGCTTGCGCGATATTTTATTTCCTGTAAAAACAAAGTTTAATCTGCACAATAATTATGATCCTAAGATTGTCTGGCAGCTAGAAGTTCTACTTCTTCTAGCAGTAGGCACCACTAGGTGGCGAGCCGGACTTAGTTTTTAAGGCAAGAGAGGTTTCAGAGTTGGTTTTGCCACTGCTTTCCTCTGCGTCATGATGACCCTGGTATTCCTTGGAGGTTGCCCTTCCAAGTACTAGCCGAGGAATAGATTGGAAATAATGGAAATATACATGGAAATATATTATGCTGAAGTATTATCTTACCATATTTTGATTTGTTATGATATTCTTTGCTATGATACTCTTTCATGTTTTATATTCTTATATTATGCAGCGTCTTTAAAATGTGTTTAACGAATAAAAACAAATACTAGTTGAGGCTGACCCTGCTTAGCTTCCTAGATCTGATGAGATTGGGCTAGCCTGGGCTATCCAGGTCAACACCAGCACCTTAATCTGCACAAAGAAGTGGGAATTTCCTTTTCTAAATATCCGTCTTTAAAAAAGATCTGTTGCCCAGGCGGCAGCAGCAGCAACTTTGATGGCTAGACTCGGAAGATTTGTGATGTGGATCTCTCCCTGCCCCCGCCCCTTTGGGTCTCTTGTTAATTAGCAGTTGCAATTACTTACACTGTGTGTTTTTTTTTTCCTGTTACAATAAGATAAGGAAAAAGTTTCAATAAAATATATTTTTTAAAAAATTAATTAGCAGTTTGGTGTGGCTGCTTTGGAGATCGGTGAGGTAGTTGAGGGTGGGGAGTAGGGGAAGCGCATAACCTTTCCCCCAGTTTCAATTACCTTCTGCTAGGGCAGGTACCGTTGCTGTGCCTGCCTGCCTTTGTCTTCTGCTGAGCTAGTTGCAGCTTGGAAGGCGGGGGCAATGGAGTTTGGGAGGAAAAGTTCAGCCGGGGGCGGGGGGGGCAATCTTTTTTGGCCCAAGGGCTGAAAAATGCAACATCTGCCTGTCTGAAGATGTTGGGGTGCTGGCACACAAAATTGGGGGGGGGGGACAGGGGACAATGAGGGTTATACTTGTCCAGGCACCAAGCCCCAGTGGTGCTGCCAGCATCTCAAATCTGGGCGGTGATGACTGGCCTAAGCCACGCCTGTTGCCTTCTCCCAGCTGCCTCATTTGCTTGGGCGGAGATCTGCCCCTGGGTGCCAAGCAGAATGGTCTGGCTTGCTGCGGTGAGCATATGCCTACCGGGATTGCCCTTCCCTTTACAATGCTCTTTCCTTACCTGTAGCCACTTCCTGGATCTTCAAAGCCAGCCATGTGACCTGCCAATTAGTAAATCCAGGAAAATCTTCCGAGTCCACCCGAACTACAGATCCTTTGAATTGCATCTGATTTGGCTACAAAAAAAACTATTTTGTGCAACATCGTCTTGCGACCCCAGGCCCGAAAGAGGCCAGGCTTGCCGCCACAAGGGCCAGGTCCTTCTCGGTGGCGGCTCCTATCTGGTGGAATGAGCTCCCAGAGGAGATCAGGGCCCTGCGGGACCTGTTGCAGTTCCGCAGGGCCTGCAAGACGCAGGGCCTGCAAGGCTTTCGAATAGGAGCCGCCGCCGGCACCACTACCACCAATGAGGACCGTTCAGCAGCACCGCCGGAGGCTGAGTGGCAGAGTAACATCAGGGGGCCACAGCAACCTCCCCTGGAAAGAAAGGGCATGTGCAATACGGAGAGAGTGTTTTAGTCACGCGAGATCCTTGGGCGTTGCCCATGTACTAACTGTTTTAAATTGTTTTTATTATGTTTTACTGCACTGAGTGCCATACTGCTGTAAGCCGCCCTGAGCCCACACGTGGGGAGGGCGGAGTATAAATACAATTAATTAATTAATTAATTAATTAATTAATTAAATCTTTGCGCTTGGAGTTGATCAGCCAGTGGCAGGGTCCCTTTTTCTCTGGTGCCAGCAGGAAACTTAACCAAAGCAGCAACATTCTTTCTGGGAAGTGGGGGGGGGGGGGGGTGCAGAAAGCTACATTAGAAATGTATCATATTTCCCCCCCCCATATTTTGGATCCCTAAAAGCTACATTAGAAATGTATCATATTTCCCCCCCCCATAATCTGGAATCCTGATATTTTTCAGCCAAGTATGTTTGGCTAAACTTTAGGAAGAACTTCCTGACAGTTAGAACGGTTCCTCAGTGGAACAGGCTTCCTTGGGAGGTGGTGGGCTCTCCTTCTTTGGAGGTTTTCAAACAGAGGCCGGATGGCCACCTGACAGCAATACTGAAGAAGAAGAAGAGGAGAGATTGGATTTATACCCCGCCCTTCACTACCCAAAGGTGTCTCAGAGCAATTTACAAACTCCTTTCCCTTCCCCTCCCCACAAGAGACACCCTGTGAGGTGGGTGGGGCTGAGAGAGCTCTTGACAGAAACTGCTCTTTTTCAAGGACAGCTGTGCCGGAGCTTGTGACAGACCCAAGGTCACATCAGCAGGTGCAAGTGGAGGAGTGGGGAATCAAACCCGGTTCTCCCAGATTAGAGTCCACGCACTTAACCACTACACCAAACTGGCTCCTTCACACTGATTGTGTGAATTTAGGCAGATCATGAGAGGGAGGGCAGGAAGTGTTGCTTCAGTGCTTAGTTCTCGTGGCCCTTTCTTGCACGCCTTTCTTACCACTTTATTTATTTATTAGATTTATTAATCGCCCCATCTGGGCGATGTACAGGACATAATGTCATAAAATACAAAACATTAAAATTTATGTGCAACATTAGTAAAAATTTCAGTATAGATAAAAAGATCCAGATGGCGATTTCCCTGTATTATTAATATGTCCAATTCCGGACTGCCATCCCCCCCCTTTTTTTTTCCTGGGCTGGGGGAAGGGAGCTCAGAACATGGAGGGAAGAAGAGGGGAGGAAGGAGGGTTGCCAGCTTTGGGGGTCAGGCAGCAGTTTTTCTCCAGGCCAGTTTGGCCGGGAATCCTGGAGGGTTTTTGTCATCTTCTGGGCATGGAAAAGGGGTCACTGGGTGTGTGGAGGGGGGGTATTTGTGAATTTCAATTTCCTGCCTCGTGCAGGGGGTTGAACTAGATGACCGTGGAGGTCCTTTGCAACTCTATGATTCTAGTGAAACTACATGAGTTCTGACGACATTGGCTAATGAAGAGACAGGTTTTTTAAATTGTTTGAATATTGCCTGCTTTAAAAAGCCAAGCTGTCTGGCAAGCCTGAAAATATTTAATGGTGGGCAGCAGAGAAGAAGAAAGAAAGGGTCTCTCACATTTAACGCTTCCTCCTTTATGATGATAGAAACAGCAGTTGTTGCTCTCGGAAGATGATGAATATACAACTGGGTCTGAGGTCACGGAGGATGAAGTAGGCGATGAAGAAGAAGTGTACAAGAAACCAGGTGCGTCCTTCCCTCTTTGTGGTGGTGCAAGTGGTTTCTGCCAGCCACTGAAGAAGACGGGTGAGAGAGGGGGGAGGTTTACCTTCCTTGAAAACAAACCCCATCACAGATTGGTTTCACAAAGTCCAAGTGGGCCATAGGGTTAACAGGCCTGCTGGATAGAACTATTTAGTATTTAAATTGGCATCGATCTGCACAGAGTGCAGAGAGCATGAAAAGTGCTGATCTATATAAGGACTGTGTGTAGTTTGGTGTGCTGTTTCTGCATGTTTGAGATCCAAAGCACAAGATGCCCGTGTGGCTTCCCTCTGGGACGCTTGTGGCTGGTGTGTGAATGTTGCATACAGAGGATCAGTCCACTTAAACTTAAATTATCTAGGGTAGGCCAAAATGCCTAAAGTGACCCCCCCAAGGTCATATCTGCTCAAACACTGCCATCCTAACAACACTTTCATGAGAACAAGCCCATTGAGGAGACTTTAGTAGGACTTTGAGTAAACCTGCTAGGATTGACTGGATAACTGGGTAAACCTGCTAACCCTGTGGAACACTCTCCGCTTTGTGCCGTAAGTCCTGAAATGATGTTGCCAGAAGCACTCCCCGCTATGATGTTTAAAACTGCTGGTTAGTTCTCAGCCTCCTTTGCCAGAATGCCAGTGTGGTGTAATGATCGGAATGGTGGTCTAGCACCAGAGAGACCAAAGTGCAAAGCCTTATTTGGCCTAGAAGCTCTAACTGAGTGATGCTGGGTTCTCCGTTTAACCTGATTTGCTGTGCAGCTCCATGAAGATGACAAATAAAAATTGCAGCATGTCCTTTCAATTCCAGCATAAATTTAAGTTGGCAGACAGCGTTGTTTTGTGGGACAAAATAGGAAATGGAGGAGAGAGGAGGATTGTCTTTGCCCAAGTTTTTACAGTGGCTACCTTTTCATGTTAACTCAAAAACATTCTTCTCATTAGCAGGAAGAAAAGAGAGGCCAAAGAAGTTAATCAAACAGCCAAAGAAGCAGGGGTCTTCTCCCAGCATCCAAAAGAAGGAAAAAGTATTGGAGAAGGTAAATTGGAGGCATTAAATGATTTTCCCCAAGTTATCAGTGAAGACTGAGGCCTCTCAACTGCATCTGAAAATACATTCATCTTTGGACTTTGCTCAGTACTACATGAAAGCCTATTTAATTTAGCTTTGAATCTGATCGTATATATGCTTAAAAAGGTAAAGGTTCCCTTGTTCGAACCAGTCAAATCCAACTCTAGGGTTGCGGTGCTCATCTCCGTTTCAAAGCCGAAGAGCCAGCGCTGTCCGAAGACGTTTCCGTGGTCATGTGGCCGGCATGACTAAACACCAAGGCGCACGGAACGCTGTTACCTTCCCACCAAAGTGGTACCTATTTATCTACTTCTTGCTTTCGAACTGCTAGGTTGGCAGGAGCTGGAACTAGAGACGGGAGCTCACTCTGTCATGCGGCACACTCGGATCTTGAACTGCTGAACTACCAACCTTCCACAGCCTGCAGTTCAGCGTCTTAACCACTTGAGCCACCGGAGCTCTTCAGCTTACTCAGAAGTAATTCCTTTGGCATCGGAGGAGTTTTAATCCTTAGTAAAGTGCATAGAATTGTAGCAGCTTTCTCTGTTGAAATTTTGTGATAACATGGCCTTGTGATATAATGTCTATACAATCCATTCCCCCCCCCTTCCCATTCTGTCTCAGGAAGAACTTTCGAGTGATTAAACACCCTGCAAATTTTAAACAAGTAGCACTGAGCCATGAAAGCTTTAAAAATATTTTACCTTATTTTGCGTTTCTCTCTCTTTTTTCTTTTGGCAGTCTAACTCTCGAGATGCATCTCCTTTTGTGTAAGTATTAACCCCAAATATCTTTAAAAAGCACACGGGATGTCAAAGTGAATTTTAAACATTTTGGTTGGCTTAAAAAAAGTGAACCTCCATGTTCAGGGGCAGCAAAATTTGAACCATACAACTGGGGAGTGTTGTTGCCTTCCTGCCCTCCTTGTAAGCTCCCTGGAAGGCATTTGGACAGCAAGTCTGTAGTTAGATCTTCGGAGATCTTATCTTATCATGCAGTGGTGGTATTATCCTCAACGAAGTTTATTTGAAAATCTGCAAATGTGAAAGTTATATACATTTCAGAATTTGGGGTAGATAATAAAGCTCAGAGCCCAAATTTTACATGAGAGGTATATATGTCCATATATAGTTGTCATAATCAAAATCTGAGTTTTGGCCAAAAATAATCAAAATCTTTCTGGCCAAAAATACATTTTGTATTAATTGTGGTTTCTGAATAGCCCCACATAGAGCACATTGTAGTAGTCAGGTGTGAACGTTAATCCGTGCACAGATAACCATGGCTGAGTACTGCCTCTAAAAGAAAGGCTGTAGCCGGCTCCCCAGCCATAGCTTGGCAAAGGGACAGAGGACATTTAAAGTCTCCGTCTGCAGACCTGATCTAATGGTGCCCCCCCTCCCTCCACCCCAGTCTATGAGCCTGCTCTTTTCTGGGATTTAAACTGCATTCATAAGAGGCTGACTAAGTAGTCTTCCATTTCGCCCTATTGTTGACCAATGGCTATCTTTCTTGAGTTTTGGTTTATTGGTCCTTATTCAGCTGATTTCCAGCTGCTTGTTCAGCAGTCCAGTTTGTCCAGTCCATTTGTTCAGAACACCCACTGCCTCATCTTTGTTTCATTAGTGTGAGCATGCAACAGAGTAAATGGGATGCTTCCAGATCACTGAGGTTCAACCAAGATGCTCAGAGAGAAGAAGGTAAGACTATTTAAAAAAACCTTTTTCTTGGCTTTATATGTGTGTGTGCGCGTGCAATTTTAAAAGTTTATTTGTATATTCTTTTAAGTATTTGCTGCCTTGAGGGCGCTAATTGGGCGTGAAGGTGGGATTCAGATGTTTTATATCGGGGGGCACCCAGCATGGTTCCTGTGGGTGCATGGTGCTCACCAAGAGTTTGTAGAAAGTGGGTGGGGCCAGGTGAGGCACTTGCCTAGCAGCTACTGGAGAGCCAATCAGATAGGCAGATTAAAATAATGTTGTTTCAGTGGCTGTTGCCACCACAGTGTTGCTTTTATTCTCCCTCACTCCTCTTTCCCAGTGTATTTTTAAAATAACCCCTCTTCTCCCCAGCACTTGGGCTTCCCCTGTGTGCGTGTTGCTCCGCCTCCTGTGGTAGCCACTTTGTGGTTGCCTTTACCTCCCGTGGCAGCCATTTTGTGGTTGGGCCCACCATCCTGTACCAGAATTCCAGAGGAGCCCACAGGCTCAAAAAGGTTGGGGACCCCTGCTTTAAATGAATACCCAGACAGCCCTTGATGTGTGCTGCATGCTGGCTAATGCACTTAATCATAACATCCTTACTGTACAAAAGAGTGCTGAACAGTTATGTTTTTGGTATAGATACAATCTTTCCCTTTCCTCTGGTAGCTTGGAATTGTTCAGGTTAGGGCTTTCATCCCAGCATCCTCAACAGTCTGCAATTTGCAGGATTCTTTGGGGGAAGCCATGACGGTTTAACTGGTGGGTGGGGCAGCGGGGGGGGGGGGGGGAAGTATGTGTTAGGTCCTGTGTGCAATTGTGCTGTGAGAATAGACGTGGCCATGGCTTTTAGCAGAAGTGAAGGGTGTAGCCATTTGTCTTCCTCTTATAGGGAGAGTCTAAGGTGTTAATTTGGTACAGGAATCGCCTTTTTTCCAAAATGGCAGTTTTGTGTTTCTTGCAGATCAACGGAGAATGGCTGAGATAACGGGGCACCTAATAAAAATGAGGCTGGGAGAACTTGACCGAGCAAAATCGAAAGAGAACAAAGAAGTGAGTTTTACTCATTAATGTTACAGATGGATTTTGGCCCAGGATGGGGAGCCTCTGGTCTTTCCTCTTCACCCCCTGCAGTTCTGTGACGTAAGGATGTGTTGCACAGGCCTGAGTCTTGGTCCAGTTGAGTAAATCACAAAAGGTGCACTCCACGAAACTCGTTTGCTCCAAGGAAGAGCTTGTGGTGTACTATAACATAATTTAATAGTGGATCCCTGTATGCATCCCTGCGTGATATTTTGCCTCTGGCTGCCTGACACTCTTCCTTCCTGAGCTGCTTTGGGCATTTGGTGCTGAAATCCCCCCTCCCAGAACTATCAGCCTAAGGATCTCCAGTGTCTATGCAAAGGTCTTGCTTTCTGATGCTGCTCAGGACTTCATGGCCACCATGGCAACCACAGGGCTGTCTTGGGTAACGTCTGATCCTTGAACACAGCCAGGCATACCTTCAATTTGGTGTTCTGTTCAGGGTGCGTGTGTGTGTGTGTGTGTGTGTTATCTGATTTGGCATGGAGAAGATTAATTTAACTCTATTGTGGGCAGACCATTACCTGGTGGCATTGAGACTAAACTGAAGGAGGCTCAGAATCCCTGCAGGAACGGGAGACCAGTTAGGCTGCACTGACTGCTGAGGGAGCCTAGATGGAACAGGCCTCTTGCGACCCTGAACAGCATCGTTGCCTGGCACTGTGCAGATGGCCATAGCAGCTGAGATGCTGGTTTTCTTCACTGCCACAAAAAAGGGCTCTCAGATGGGCTCTAACGTGTTGGGCTCGGCCAGAGTCGTCTTCATTGTCTCCCCAACCCCAAGAGTGACTGTGTCTGGGTGTGGGTGTGTGGGGTTGGGGGGTCAGGATTTAGGAGTAGCACAACTGTTTAAAAGTGCAGAGTAGTAAGCACCCAAGAATGGGGCTAAGACTCATCCCTATGTTGTTCCTGTTCCACTGTTTGCTAGCCTGGTGGTGGTGGAGGAAGGTGCCATTAAGTTGCAGCCAAATTACGGGTGATCCTGTTGGGTTTTCCAAGACAAGAGACGTTCAGAGGCGGTTTGCCATTACCTTCCTCTGCTTAGTGACTCTGGACTTCTGTGGTAGTCTCCCATCCAAATACTAGCCAGGGCTGACTCTGCCTAGCTTCGGAGATCTAGCAAGATTAGGGCCATTCAGGTTGGGAGATCTGCTGGCCCAGAGAAGAAATAAAGGAATCTTCTCTCCTCTTCATACCCGACTTGGGGCCAAAATGGATGGAACACAGAGAGATCTGTGAACAGGTCTTGCCAGTGGCTTTAAATAGAAATCTCTTCTGTGTCGAGTGCCAATTTGGATTGGTTCTAAGATGCAAGGGAGGGGTTTGTTTGGATTTCCACCTGCAGTTACCCTACTACCCTTTGCCCCAAACCTGACGTGCTGAAATGTGGAGGGGTATGTGTGTGAGAGAAATCAAATATAGATGATATTCGTATTGGATGTACTACCCCTTGTTCTAGAGCCGCACACTGGGTTTGACCTGCTCTTCTGCACCCTGTCCCTTGCCAGCAAGGCTGTATCTCCTCCCCACCCACCTGCCTCTGTGCTGTGCAGTAAGAACAAAGTGCTTGTTGGTAGCTGATTTCCCTGACTTGGCTTCTGTGGCTTACAGTCTGCAGCTGGGATTTATGCAAGGCTCGAGGCTCAGATCAGGGCAGCGGCACAAGCCAACACCCGCCAGAACATCCCAGAAAAAAATACAAGGTAAGCCATCACTGAGACAGAGGAGGCGAGAGAAATACGTTTTAATGACTGCTGATCGGAATGTTCCTTGTGAGACAGAGCACGCACAGATTTTTCTACAGTTAAGAGTGAATTGCACCGGCATGCTGTGTTCCTGGGCATCTGGGGAAGCGACACAGATGCATTCTGTGCAACTGGTGTAGTAAACTGGCATAAATCTGCACTGCACAGCATCTTTAAGCACCTTTAGTCCCATCAAAACCTTTTCCTGCCACTCCCTTCACATACTGGTTGTTCTAGGATTTCATCTGCCCAGTTAAAGTTTAAGAAGAACCATATTTAGTTCTGTACTGAGCTACATTTGACTCTAGAGCTAAGTTGTTGTGGATAACTTAGCACCAATTGCCGTAAGTTAATTGTGCATTGGTGGTAGTTTTTCTGTCCCATTCTAAATGTAGCTGTCAATTTTGTTAGATCTCTCAGTGCCCCAGGGTTGGCAGGGTTTTTTTGCCTGTTTCTCCATGATCCTCTTGCCAGTTTCTTATTCTGTGTGATTATGGCAAAGGACTAGTCTGCTAGGACTCATAACTTTTTTTCTTTCTTTGCTTTTTATGTTGTTTTTCGCATGGGGGTGAGACTTACTATGCGTTTTGCAAAAGTTGACCTTCCTTATCCATCCTGAGGATTCAGTGCTGGTAAAGTGCCAACATCCATAAGCAAATGTCCGTCTCCACCTTGTGTGAGCTGTTTTCATGCAGTCAAGTGGGCTTGGCTATCATTGGCGGTAATGGCCTCTTCAAGGATGATGATGGCTGCTCAGAATGTGTTATGTTTTCTCTGAATTCAGGACTAAAAACCGCTTTGGCCCAGGCCGTCCAACGTAACAAACAAACTTGCTCCAGAACAGAAGCCAAAGCACTTTTCTGCCTCCTCAGACCGCAGCGGACTTCTGCTCCTGGGGACCCATCTTCCGAAAACTTTTACTTATTTATTACCATATGCCATGTAAATTTATTATTCTGTTTCAGTGGGTGAATGCTGATTTTCTTGTATGCTTAAGTTGTAAATACACCATTTGTTTGAAATAGAATGCATTTTTTTGCTAAGCAATGGTACATTTATAAAATCCTGCGAAATGATTTTTAAACCCTCAAGTTATTGAGGAGAGCTGGGAGTGACACTAAGGGTGGTGATTATTGTATGCTGCTGTGTTTTGAGTTACACGGCTGATACTTGCTTACATCGGTCTGCATTACGTCTTGTGTTTGTATTGAAGGGCTAGCCCCTGAATTGGCTGTGCTGGAGCTCCGTTCAGGTCAATGCTCGTGCAATCTAGTTAAAAGTTTACACCGAGTTGGACTTCTCGGCCTCTGCTCTTTTTCTCAGCCTGGGGAGATATTCTAGACTCTGATAAGCAAACTTCTTTGCCACTTTATGCTGTATTTTCCTTGAAACTTGATTTATTTTGGCAATAAGCTGTGTCCACTGTATGATGCATGGGTGTTGCCGCACCTAGGCCTTGGGGGATCATGTTAGTGATGTTGCAATTGCCAGCTTTGGCATCTGTAGAGCTCAAAACAAAGAACATTTCTGGAAAAACGGAAGCTGCAGTCTCCAAGGCAACATGCAATGTAACGGAGCCCTGTGCAGGTCCTGGACCAAGCAGTGTGGACCAAGTTTAGGTGGAATGTTGAATATGCACATTTTATGCACTTCCAACCACTGAAAACTGGCCTGTTTTTTTAGGTATAGGACATTTTTTGTAGCTCAAGGTGGTACATGAAGTCTTTTATGATGTATTCTATACTTACCATACAAGGTTAAAACAAATCAGCTCAGCACGCAGAGACCAGATTAGCATGCCCAATTAGCTTCAAATCCTGAGCCAATAAAAATGTCTCGCGGCTTCCTCCCCCCCCCCCTTGCGAAAGAAAACCTGAATTTTCTTGGTTGAGTTGTTCTGTAGACCACTGAAATGGTGGATCTTATCCTTGCTGCGCATTCCTACACAACAAGGGTATTATCAAAACAATGGCTGCAAAGGGAGCAGCAGTCAGGCTGGTACATCCTAAACAAGTTTAAACTTGGAAAGCAAACACTGGACTTATCTGTGTGAGCTTCTCCGTGGGAGACTGTTTCTGAGTGAATGATTGTCAGTGGAAGGACAGGCTTGAGTTACTCTTCCCACTTGCTCCAAGGGGCGTGGCCAGGACCAGAAAAGTATTGACAGAATTTTGATAGGCGTAGTGGGAGACGTTCTCCAGTTTTGGGATGCATCAAAGTTTAAACAGACCTGAACAACAGTCTGCTTGTAAAATGATATTTAAAATTGCATCTCAAACACTTAGCCTGAACTTGCTGAAACTCAGGGAGCTGCCTGTGGACAGTGAGATCCTGGGAGAGAAGGGGTGCTCCCCTCGCTGTCAGTCTGCATTGCTGTAGGAAGGTGCTCCCAAATGGGATGCGTTGTAGCTGTATGGATGTTTTATGAAAGTCACCTGTCCAGTGCCTAAGAAGGAACATGATGATAAACTGGCCTCCTGAATATTGCATCTGAGGATGCCTAGGTATCCAGTGGACACCGTACCTCACAAATAAGGAGGCAGCCCTACGATTTTCATGCAGTGGGGTGGTGACAGGGATATGCAGTTACTCCCAAAGGAGGGGAGGATGCTGCATTTTGTAAGCTAAGAAGATGAGGCCTTTGCTCAGTCTGCTTATTCTCGGGTGGATACTTTTCTGCCCATTGGGAAAGGAGGAAAAGAGAGCCAGCTGACAGAATATGGTTTGCTGCCTGAGCCCTTGGAAAGCTACTGCTAGTCAGAGTAGCTAATACTGAACTAGGTGGACCAATAGTGCCTCTCAGAAGGTAATTTCACATATTCACAAGGGAAGAGCTGCAGTGTAACTCTCTGGATGAATGTGCCAAATACAAGCAAGATGCAGTTGTCCAACTCTGGCATATCTCCTCATGCTACCAGAGTGAAAAGTTGGTGGCAGAGCAAAAAAATTGTGGTGCATTTTCATGGGCATGTGGAAATTTTTTTCCAGTGGGCATTTAATTTTGCTCAGCCACTGCGACTGCAGAACATGCATGCATACACTTTGCAACTTAAGTGAAAATCAACCCTTGATCCTGTAGTCACAATACTAAGGGAAGTGCTAATGTTACATACCAAAATCATCACTCAGTTTGACATGTGCTTTTTAAAATATCTGTACATCTCCCATGTAGCAGAAAGTCCTAATTACTAATGGGCCTTTCCACACCTAATGTTTTACTTTATCCTTTATTAACTGCTCTTTGAATTCCTGTCTCTTTGAAATAAATGCCTGATAAATAAATATTTTGCATATGTGTAGCTACAAAAAAGCGTCTCAAAAATATTGCGTTGGAGCTGATGTGGGGACATCATTAGTTACGTGCTTTTTAAATCCATAGGTCCACTGGAGGCTTATTTTAGGGACTCCCCCCTTCTGGTGTGTTTTTCATGTCATGCTGGAAATCTCCCCCAAAATACAGATTACAGAAGACCTATATAAATTGACTGATTTCTGAGTAAGCTGCTGTTCAGAAACAACGACTAATAATCACTCAGCCTACCCAATGGCTGTCTCACAGGAGAGTGCTTTATTTGCCTATGAACAGGTAGAAGTAGGCTGTTAGCTGCGTGTCGTTCCCCCCCCCCCCACAATAACCAGTGATAGTATTCTCACTTATTTTCCCCATTAAGAGAGATTTCCCCACTGCTGTGTATGCTCAGCTGGAAGGAAGAGGGACAGTAAAGTTGACAAGGGCATGAAGAGTTGGGTGGCAGGAACAGGTGCTGGTGGAAAGGCCTACAGAATGTGGAGGCCACTGCGGTCTGGTAGCCACTGCCAAGTAGGACTGATGCAAGGTCACAGAGCAGCTATAGAAACTAGGGACGTGCGAGGGGGGGGAATTGGTGTTTTGAGGTGTTTGGACCCTTAAAAATTCAGTGTTGCCTTGAAAACCCAAATTCCAGTATCAGTATTTGTAATGGCTGAGGTGGGGTATCACCTGACGCTGCCACCACTCTGGTTCCAGGCTCCCTTGAGAAGGCCCAGAGCACCCTCCCAAAACCTTCTGACCTCCCTTTTGGACAAATAATAGGCGTGAGGACCAGGCAAAGTGAACAATGAAAATAATTTATTTTATAGGAGGTTAAACAAACGAGGTGCAGAATTATATCAGTAAGTGGGAGAAAGGAAATCAAATGCCCTAACGTGTCTGAATATATACTGTCCCTAGCTCCAATTGGCACTAGACCACTTACCCTTCCCTCAGGATGAGGGTCTCTTCCCCGCAGCAGCCTCTCCTGGCCCTGTTCCCTGGGAAGAACAGCTTTTCCTGCTGCACCAGATCTTTTATTCCAAGCCCTCCTCTTTTCCTATTGGTCAATTTTGATTCCAAAACCTCTCAGGGGCTTCTGGGAGTTGTAGGCCCAGCCTCACCTACTGCTAGTCAGGCTCCCTGGGCCTAGTAGGTCTCTGGTGACATAGCCCAGATCATGACAGTATTGTATTGGAATCTGAGTAAAATTCAGGAATTTTGAATGTTTTGGCTCCATTATACCCTATGGCAAGGGTGTCAGACATAGGGCCTGGGGGCTGGAGCTGGCCTGTCCAGGGCTTTTATCCGGCCTGCAAGCAATTGGTGTGAGGGAGGAAAGGCAAGAGGCTGCTTGGGGGGGCGTGCACACAGTGAGGTGTGTGTTCAGGTCAGGAAATGGCTAGGTATGGTATCCCTTGGAGAAAAAACTAGTCTTGCATATGATTAATACATTTATGGGGGCTTTTCTGGATTCCCCAATAAAACAATTCACTCCTAGGAGTCAATTGCTTTTGTTTGTATTTTGAGTAAAAAAATATCATAACTGAGTTTGCCTGTGTCATTTATAAAGTTTGTATCTCCAGTACCTGGCATTACACTTTGTGCTAGACATGGCCTGGCCTCAAAAAGTAACATGTCAGATCTGGCCCTTGTAACAAATCAGTTTTGACACCTCTGCCCTATGGGGTCATTATAGTTAATGGCAAATCTCATAGGGTGGGGTGTCAAACTCATTGTTATGAGGGCCAGATCTGACATAGATGAGACCTTGTTGGGCTGGGCCATGTGTGTCATAAAATGTAATGTCAGGTAGCAGAGATATAAACTTTATAAAGGACACAAACGCAATTAAATATTTTTTTACTGAAAATAAAAACATGCTTAAAACTTTAGAACTCTTGCAATATTTTATTTCACAGTCTCTGATAACTGACATCTCTTGCTCTGAATTACTGCATCAAAAATGTCTGTGCTGTAGCAAACTTGAGTATGCTGTTCAGGTGTGTATCTGTAAGCTGCAAACCTACTTTTGATGTTTTGACATTCATTACAGATATCTCATGGTCAGTGCGCCGAGCCTAGGACTCAGGAAAACATGAAATGACTGAGCATTGTGAGCTTTTGTACATAAGTTGCTTCAGGTGCTGGTCAAGAACATGTGAAGGCATTATGACACAGAGTGAGGGCTATGCATCTGTCTACAAAACTAGTGTCTTCCCAGAAAAATAACTGCAACTCCTATGAGGCAGTGCAAGAACAGAGAGACAGCCATGTATAGTGGTCAGTATCAGCCTACTATCTGGGAAGTCTATGTTCCAAACCCCCAGTCTACAAAGGAAATGTCCTGGGTGTGTCACATGTATGACTATCTGCCCACTGGGCAGAAGTCTTGGGTGTGTCCTCGGTGCAAGGAGCTCCTGGTTCTCAGGGAACGTGTGTGCTCCCTTGAGGCCAAGGTGGCTGACCTGGAGAAGCAGAGACAGTCAGCTAGGCGCACAGAAAAGACTCTCGGGGACTTGTTAGCTACGTCCCACTCTGGATCTGGCAGCCCCGCTGCTGTCAGGGAGCATGAGGGTCTAGGGGAAACAGGGCACCATGCTGAGGATAAGGGGAATGTGCCCTCAGAAGGGACCTCTTCCCCAGCTGGTGAGCGGCTCTCCTTTTGCACCAAGGAACCATCCCTGAGCAGGGTGGGAGGGGGGCTCTTGGTAGTGGGTGATTCGATCCTTAGGCAGGTAGACAGCTGGGTGGCGAACCCGCGTACTGACCGTATGGTGACTTGCCTGCCTGGTGCGAAGGTAGCGGACATTACGCGTGTTTTAGATAGGCTGGTAGATAGTGCTGGGGAGGAGCCAGTGGTCGTGGTGCATGTCGGCACCAACGATGTGGGGAAATGCAGTCGTGAGGTCCTGGAGGAGAAATTTAGGATGCTGGGCAGGAAACTTAGGTCCAGGACCTCCAAGGTAGCCTTCTCAGAAGTGTTACCTGTTCCACGCGCAGGGCCGGAGAGACAGGCAGAGATCAGGAGTCTCAATGCGTGGATGAGACGATGGTGTAGGGGGGAAGGGTTCAGGTTTGTTAGGCACTGGGATACTTTTTGGAACAAGAGGGAGCTGTACAGGCGAGACGGTCTCCACTTGTCCCGAGAAGGAACCAGGCTGCTGGCACTTAAAATCAAAAAGGTGGCAGAGCAGCTTTTAAACTGAATATTGGGGGAAAGCCGACAGGAGATGAAAAGTCTCTGGTTCGGGTTGGCTCATCTGAGAGAGGTGAGGGGGTACCGGTTGCTTTTCTACAGGGAGGTGGATTGAAATTGTCCACAGAGGCCATGGCTGGTGACATGGACTGCCGGACAACGACTCGAGATAGCAAGAGGAAGGATGCAGGCTTAACTTGTAAGGGAAATTACAGCTGTTTCTATACAAATGCTAGAAGTGTCCGAGGTAAAATCGGGGAGTTGGAGTGCTTGGTGTCGGAGGGAAAAATAGACATTGTGGGTATTTCTGAAACTTGGTGGGATGAGGAAAATCAGTGGGACACAGTGATTCCCGGTTATATATTATATCGGAAGGATAGGGGGGGAAGGGTTGGAGGTGGGGTAGCTCTGTATGTCAGAGAGGGTATAAAGTCTAGAAAGATTGAGAGGCTAAGTGAATTGGATTCGCTTCTGGAAGTTCTATGGGTTGAAATAGGGGGGCCAAAAGGAAACTTAACACTGGGAGTTTGTTATCGCCCACCAGATCAAAAGATAGAGGAGGATTATAAAATGATGAATGCCTTAAAGATAGCAACTAGACAAAAACACTGTGTAATAATAGGTGATTTTAACTACCCACACATTGATTGGGTCAATATGTGTTCTAGCCGGGAAAAAGAGATTGAGTTTCTAGACACTCTAAATGACTGTGCTATGGAGCAGATGGTCACGGAACCTACCAGGGGAGAGGCGATCCTTGATTTGGTCCTAAGTAACACTCAAGACCTGGTGAGAGATGTAAAAGTGATTGCACCGCTTGGAAACAGTGATCATAATGTTGTTGAGTTCATCATTTGTACAAATAGAGAATTGGCCAAAAAGACTCACACAACCATTTTTAACTTTAAAAGGGGTAATTTCTCTGATATGAGGGGACACGTGGGGAGGAAACTGAAAGGAAAAGTAGAAAGGGTCAAAACAATTGGGGAAGCTTGGGATCTATTTAAAACTACGATCCTAGAAGCTCAAAAAATATATATTCCGCAGGTTAGGAAAGGCACAAACAGGTATAGGAAAAAGCCTGCATGGTTAACAAACAGAGTAATGGAGGCTGTAAAAAGTAAAAAGAATTCCTTTAAGCAGTGGAAAGCTAGTCACAGTGAGGCTGATAAAACGGAACACAGGCTATGGCAAATAAAATGCAAGTCTGAGGTCAGGCAGGCAAAAAGGGAATATGAGGAGCATATAGCAAAAAACGTAAAAACCAACAATAAAACTTTCTTCAAATACATTAGAAACAGGAAACCAGCCAGGGAGGCAGTGGGGCCCTTGGACGACCAAGGGGTAAAAGGAGTATTGAAGGATGATAGGGAAATGGCTGAGAAGCTAAATGCATTTTTTGCCTCCGTCTTCACTGTGGAAGATGAGAAGTGCTTGCCCACTCCAGAACCACTGATTTCAGGAGGGGTGTTGAAAGACCTGAGTCAGATTGAGGTGACGAGAGAGGAGGTCCTAAAACTGATAGACAACTTAAAAACTGAAAAATCACCAGGCCCAGATGGCATACATCCGAGAGTTCTGAAAGAACTCAAATGTGAACTTGTAGATCTCCTGACAAAGATATGTAATCTTTCCTTAAAATCTGCCTCCATTCCTGAGGATTGGAAGGTAGCTAATGTCACTCCCATCTTTAAAAAGGGTTCCAGAGGAGATCCGGGAAATTACAGGCCAGTCAGTCTGACGTCGATACCGGGTAAATTGGTGGAAACCATTATTAAGGAAAGAATTAGTAGGCACATAGATGAACAAAACCTATTGAGGCAGACTCAGCACGGTTTCTGTAAGGGAAGATCTTGTCTCACTAACCTGTTAGTGTTCTTTGAGGGGGTGAACAAACATGTGGACAAGGGGGATCCAATAGATATTATTTACCTTGACTTCCAGAAAGCTTTTGATAAAGTTCCTCATCAAAGGCTCCTAAGTAAGCTCAAAAATCATGGGATAGAAGGACAAGTCCTTTTATGGATCAAAAACTGGCTAGTTCATAGAAAACAGAGAGTGAGTGTAGGTGGGCAATTTTCTCAGTGGAGGGTGGTAAGCAGTGGGGTACCGCAGGGATCAGTACTTGGTCCACTGCTTTTTAACTTGTTCATTAATGATTTGGAGATGGGAGTAAGCAGTGAAGTGGCTAAATTTGCGGATGATACAAAGTTGTTCAGGGTGGTGAAAACCAGTGAGGATTGTGAGGCACTCCAAGGGGATCTGTCAAGGATGGGCGAGTGGGCGTCAACATGGCAAATGGGGTTCAATGTGGCCAAGTGCAAGGTGATGCACATTGGAGCCAAAAATCCTAAATATAAATACACATTGATGGGGTCTGAACTGGCAGAGACTGAGCAAGAGAGAGATCTTGGAGTTGTAGTGGATAACTCACTGAAAATGTCGAGACAGTGTGTGACTGCAATAAAGAAGGCCAATGCTATGCTGGGGATTATTAGGAAGGGTATTGAAAACAGATCAGCCAATATAATAATGCCCCTATATAAATCAATGGTGAGACCTCATTTGGAATACTGTGTGCAGTTCTGGGCACCACACCTTAAAAAGGATATTATAGCTTTGGAAAAAGTGCAGAAAAGGGCAACTCGAATGATAAAAGGGTTGGAACACTTTCCCTATGAGGAAAGGTTAAAGCGCTTAGGGCTCTTTAGCTTGGAGAAAAGACGACTGAGGGGTGACATGATCGAGGTTTATAAGATTATGCATGGGAAAGAGCAGGTAAAGAAAGAGGTACTTTTCTCCCTTTCTCACAATACAAGAACTCGTGGGCACTCCATGAAACTGCAGAGCGGTCGGGTTAGAACGGATAAAAGGAAGTACTTCTTCACCCAAAGAGTGATTAACACATGGAATTCACTGCCACAGGAAGTGGTGGGTGCTACAAGCATGGACGGCTTCAAAAGGGAATTAGATAAGCATATGGAGCAGAGGTCCATCAGTGGCTATTAGCCACAAGGTATAGCTAGGGGCTCTGGGGCAAGTGATGCTCTGTCTTCTTGGTGCTTGGGGGGGGGTCAACAGTGGGAGGGCTTCTAATGTCCTGGCCCCACTGCTGGACCTCCTGATGGCACTGGTATTTCTGGCCACTGTGTGACACAGAGTGTTGGACTGGATGGGCCTTTGGCCTGATCCAACATTGGCGTCTCTTATGTTCTTATGTTCTTATTAACTTGGTCTGATAAAGGAGAGGCAAACCCAGTTACACCCAGCCACAGTATAATGAGCCCAACAAAACACAGCATAACGAGCCCAACAACATACACACACACACTGTGGCAAGGCACACAAAGCTCATACCTCGAATAGAATTTTGTTGGTCTTAAAGGTGCTTTGTATTTTTCCTGTGTGGTGTGAGGTAAGTTGAGCAAAGGGGAGGAAGGGGAGGAGCCTCAGCCAATGGAAGCAAAGAAAGGCTTGCCTTTGTTTCCTGTGTGTCTGGCAAAACAAGCTGCAATGCAGCAATAGCAGAACTGGAGAAGGAAGCAGGAGAGAGACAGTTGCTCAAGGGCTGGATTAGGAGTCCTGCAGGGGCCAGATCTGGCCTGCGGGCCACATGTTTGACACCCTTATCTTAGGGTATATTCAGTGGGCTGCGGGGGAAGGGGTTTAAGGTTGGAACACCAAATTTGCAGTGTAGCTGCTGGAGCCCCTCCCTGAAATACCCCCCAAGTTTGGACCAAGGAGTCCAATTCTATGAGCACCCAAAGAGGGTGCCCCCCTCTAGTTTCCAAGGGTGGGAAAAAAGCAAGGCAGGCAAACAAGCCCAGCAGATTCTCCCAGAGAATCTCTGCAGTAGAAAGTGAGGTGGTGTGGGAAGGGGGCATGTTTGCAAGGCCAGCAGCAGAACCAGTGCCACTCTGGCAGTGCTAAAACCCAACAGATTTGACAGTCCTCTTGGGTTTTGGCACTGTTAAGAGTGGCATTGGTTCTGCTGGGCACATTGCCCTGCAGTTCCAAATTAATCTGGGATTCTCTTATGGTAAACCAGATCAGAGAATCTAATTCGGCTTAACTAATGCCCGAATCATGCTGGAAAGGCATGATTCAGGTATTCGGCTTGGAAATGCCAAATACACATCCCTAATAGAAACCTACTTGGAAGAAAATCCAGTTGAACTTAATGGGACCTATTTCTAAGTAAACATGAACCAGTTTGGACTGGAAAGATTCTGGCTGCATAAAGCCAAGGGTCCGTCTAGTGCTGTTTCCAAGAGTGACCAGCAGGGTTCCCTCTAAGCTGAGTTAGTGTGAGCTAGCTCACAGCTTTTTAGCCTCTGGCTCACACATTTTTGTCTCCGCTCAGGAAGGAGGGCTCCAGAGCAAACTGATTTATGCAGTAGCCAAATGGCTTGCTCACGACTTTAACACCAGTAGCTCACAATGTACAGTTTTTGCTCACAAGATTCCACAGCTTAGAGGGAACATCCAGCCAAAATCCCATAAGTGGGACATGTCTTCAGCATCTAGTATACAGTCACAGAACACTGCGATTCCATGGCTTAAACCTACCTGGAAGGAATGCATCTAATCCTCTTGTAAAACCATCTAAATCTGTTTTATAAAGGGGTAGGGAGATACCACTGCTGGACCTCCTGATGGCAACTGGTATTTTTGGCCAGTGTGTGACAGTGTTGGACTGGATGGGCCATTGGCCTGATCCAACATCAGCTTCTCTTATGTTCTTACTACTAAGCCTTTATTGTGTTCTCTGCCCATACAAGCCTGCTATTTATTCTGTGAAGCAGTTTAGCATTCAAAACTAACCTCAAATTATGATTTCCAAAAAAAACATGATTCATTCAAATAAAGGACATCCTATGATACTGCTCCTTTCTTGAAATACTGAGGAATTGAAAATTAGCAAACAGCTTTTTAGAAGTTTTCAGTGACTGCTTGTCACTGTCTGCTAACTCTCCAGGAGGAGGCTTGGACAGCAGCACAGAACTGGAGAGGTAATCCTGAGGGAGTAGCAGAGTTAGTAAGGCGTTAAGGATATATGCAATACCATAGATCTTTTTTTGTTCTACTTTTGTATTTTACCATGTAATTTCTAAGCAAGGACAGCTGTTCTGGTGCCCGGGGCCCAGGCTGTGCAACCAAGCCACACTAGCCAATGTTACACACCTGCTCCAAATCATGTCTGGGACGGGGGGGGGGGGGGCCTTTGGCCTTACCCCACACGGCTGGTAGCCGAGGTTGCTCCACAGTCCCAGGGCTCAGGCTCCCTGCTGAGCCGCTCCGGGATGCTTCAGCTGTTCCTGGAGTTGCCCCTCTCTTTCTCGCTTTGCAGGGCAGCTCCATTCCTTGGTGGCATCTCTTTGGGGAGGGGGCGATAGCCCTTCCTGCTCCCGTGGCGCCCTGGGGAGAGGGGGCGGGCAGATCCGTCCCTCTCCTGATGATCCTCCCGGGTGCCTAAGGTGATTCTGGTCACCCGGGACCTCCCCTGACGAATGGGAGAAGGGAAAAATTCAAAAGGAAAATAAAATTTTAAAAATGTAAAAAAGGGAATTGCTTTGTTCCCCCCGAGTGTGGCAAATGGCACGGCTGAAAACGGGCTGTGATCCCTCCCATTAGGGATCACAGACAAAGGCTGTTGACCGTGCCTGCCCAGAGGGAGGAGCTTTCCCCAAACACGCAGACTGAACCACTCCAGGACTACTGGAGAAGAACAGTTCTCTCTTGATACTATTCACACTCCTGCCAGCTAAATAAGACCTGGGTTGAGCTTTTGCCCTTCCTCTTTTTGCAGGTGACTGATACCTGGGCTGGGTCAGAGGGTCAAGACTCTTGGGCTAGGGCTTGCACAAGCCATGCCAGTGGAACCCAGCACAAGCTTGGGACATCCTTGCAAGTTATTTCCCGCTGCTAAGACTCTGCTGGCACCTGTTGGGTTGTTGGTATTGTTTACATTATATTTTATGGGGACTTCATTCTGTAAGCCATTTTGAGCTCCCACAGTGGGAAATAAGGGAGACTGTATGTCAAAAAAATCTGTTTTCAGAGAGTCCAAAGGGAAACAGATGTGTATTAGTGTAAAGGTTTCAACAACATAGACTTAGGAACTCTGAGGACCTGTTGACTCCTGCTAGTGATGTTTAAATCAGTATCTCAGGATCAGACCCCAGAGCCTCGCTGGTCACCCTCATTGCAGTGATGCTGGGCCCAAACAAATCATCGGCAAGATCCCACTTCAGTGACCAAGATGAGACTCAAAAGTAAAGTAATTCAAGGGATTCAGGGTTGGAATTTCTTTAATAGGATGGGTTTACTAGGGACTTGCAAGAATATTTGGTAGAGCTGTTACAGAATGCTAAAATGCTTTGTAAAATTCTTCACAAAGAAACAAATGGGCTCCAATCAAAGCAGGAGTCATCAGAGGACTGCGGTGAGCACGTCTGCACCTCTTGTCAGCTTGCATCTCTGTTGAGAAACTGGACCACTGAGGCAACATATATAAAAACGAATGAAAAGTTGTCACAATCAGTTTAATGAAGTGCACAGAATAGCAATCGGTCATGTCAATAAAAATAAAACAATTAATTTTACATCAAGTGTGCTTTATTTCCTCCACAGGTATTCTGTTAAATAAAGCACCATATATATATATTTATATATATATATATATTTATATTTATATTTATACTGTCAGGCCACAGCTAAAGAGGATTCTTTACAGAATCAAATTTCTTGTGGTTGTTTAGTATACAAGTAAACTTAATTTTGATAATAAGAACCACAGCGATTGGAGGCTATCTGCCTCTATTTTAAGGTACAAAACTGGCACAGAGGACACCATATTATACACAGTAAAAATGCCATCAGTTTAAATTACATCATACAGGGCGAGGAGACCCTGATCCTCCCAGACAGCCGTATTAAATGAAAGCCACTACAGTGAACTCTGAATTACATAAAACATATCCATTATCTGATTGCCCTTTAAGAAAGTGTATGGTAGAAGCTAAATCTTTAAATCTGGAGTTCTGCCTGACCAAGAATTAAGCATATAAATTTAATCTTGCCATTCAAGCAGAGCGCACTGGACAAACTGAAGCACAAAACAGAAATAAGCAAAACTTATACAAACAGCATTTATTGAAGGAGGAGGAAAAAAAGACTTTAAAAGCAGACATGCTCCTCTATTGTCAAGAAGCAGCTTGGTTTCCTTTGCCAGATATCCTTGTGACCACGTGAATTGTAGACTCAATGGTCCTGCAGAGGATGTCTAAAATGTCTTGCTGCTGCTGCTGCATGTGACTCAACAGTCCTCTGGAATGGCTGCAGCTAAGCGACAAGCCAGACTCGGGGTCCTGCGAAGCTTGACCTTCACAGTTTTTCAAATCGGTCAGATCAGACAAAACAGCAGAAATAGACGTGGAGGGAAACTCTGTGTCATCATCGCCAATGTTGGAATCCTTGGAACTTGACGGCTCCTTCAGCTCTTTACAATCTTCAAACCGGCTACCTCCTGTCTGCTCCTCCCCATGCTGTGACCGCGAAGCCAACATCATGTCTTCAGAGAATGAAGATGGTACTTCCATCCGGTACTCCTTAATGGAACTGTTTTCAGGGGAAGGCAAGTCCTGCTCAGTGCCTGGATCAATGATCGATGAGTCTCTTGTCTCATTATCTGAGGTGCTTGTTGGTGTCAAGGCCTCTCTAGGTTCAGTTTTCAGATCACTGATGCAGCTGTCCACTGTGTGCTCCTCATCACTGCTAACCCGTCTTCTTTTCACTGGAGTAGCTCCTTCATCATCTGTAAAATAAAAACAGGGTATTCTGAAAGGTATCAGTTTGATTTGCTGTAGGCATCAGTGTTTTTTGAACTTTTCATACCTCAAGCACACATTATTTCTGGATTTAAAAGGCAGGCATGCTTCCCCCCCCCAAGATTCATCCAGCCATATATATTATGTGCTTCTCTCAATTGCAAGTCTTGCTGTTTACTAAAGGAATCTGGCCTAAAGAACCAGCACTGTGCTTTCTGGGCCAGGGTGATACATCTGGGATTCCACCACACCGGTTGGTTATAATGTAGACTATGAAAATGGAATCCAAACGCATGCCTTTCTCATCTGGAATGATTTAATTGCCATTTCTTGGCTGTATGACAGACTCTCCAATAGGCTCAGAGTATAGGATATATTTATCATGGTGGCTAAACTTTTCACTTCTAGAGGGGAATAGCTGCAGCAAAGAAGTCTGATGGTACCTTGAATTCTTAACAAATTTAGTTTAACAAGTTTTAATTCCAACAGCCTTTCACAGACAAGCCTATATTTCAGCCCCTCGCACACTGTATACTGAGGTATCGAAACTGACGTGCTTGTTTCTTTCACATTTAAGATGAACCAGGATGATCTTTTTTTCATTTAAAGAAAAAAAAGCTAAAGGTTGTTTTTAACTGACATCTGAGGAATACCAAAGCCCACTGGACAAAGCACCTGCATGCAATGCTCTAAGCTGTGGAGTCTTGTGAAGAAAAGTTCTATTTTGTGACCCCGTATATACCCCAGAGAGCACTATGGTCGGGGTCCCAAAATCGGCTGACCCTCCCTGGCCGGAGGGAGGCCAAGCTAGCTATCACCAGGGCCGGAGCCTTTTCAGTGGTGGCCCCTACCTGGGGGAACGAGCTCCCAGAGATGTTCAGGGCCCTGTGGGACCTTTTGCAGTTCCACAGGGCCTGTAAGACAGAGCTCTTCTGCCAGGCATTTAATTAGGGGCCGCCACTACCGCAGGCTCTTACTGCAGGCCGTTACAGCAAGCCTGCCCGTGGTCTTAACATCTAACTGATTATGAGCAGAAACAACGTGGAACATCTGGGTAGTGGAAATTTATTCCGGTAATATACCATCTCGATTAATTTAATCAGCCGCCAGCACTTTGTATTTATAATGTTTTATTGTTGGTCAAATATTGTGTATTTTAATGTATTTATGTTTTTATGGAAGCCGCCCTGAGCCCGCTTGCGGGGAGGGCGGGGTACAAGTTTGATAAATAAATAAAACACTAGCATTAAAGCTGTGAGCGAGCAATTTGGCGACTGCATAAATTAGTTTGCTCCAGAGCCATCCTTCCTGAGCTAAGACAAAAACCTGTGAGCTGGAGGCTAAAAAACTGTGAGCTAGCTCACACTAACTCAGCTTAGAGGGACCACTGCCTGCAAGCAACCGAGAGAAGCATTTATTGGCAACTAGGCACGCCAGGGAGACTGAAAGGCCAAGATGCCACTTTGGACAGCACAAACCTTTAGTTTTTCTTTCTTTGGCTTCTTGTTCCTGCAGTGAGTTCTTCTGTTGCTGACAAGTCCTGCATTTGTTGAGCAGTTCTTGCAGAGTTGGAATCAGAGCTGAATTCAACTGCTTTGGGGTGTGCACAGAAAGCAGCAGAGTGAGGGCTCGGAGGTCCTGCCAAGAAAAGCCACAGAATACTTGCTGAAACAGAGAAGGCTCACGCCATGCATGTTACTGAAAAGACCCTCGAGTGTCCCTGCCCCAGGAGAAGTCTCATGATACTAATTTAAAAACAAATAAATAAATAACATCTGACAACAGCACTACAGATAAGATTAGAATTTCAACAGCCAATCCACATGCAAAAGAACCTCAGGAAACAGGAAACCTCCTCAGGAAACAATCCATATACAAAAGAACCTCCTCAGGAAAGCTCCTCCATTAGCATGTTCATAGCCTGGGGAACTCCTGCAAGTGAATGACTCAGCCCTACCCCACCTTCTGGAGTAGATATAAATTACCTGCCTACCATTTTCTTCTCACCTTGATACAGAGAGTACTCCATCTTTCTGTGTTATACTGAGGATGCCAGTCACACCTACTGGTGAAACGCCAGGTCCTACAATGCCAAGACCACGGCCATACAGCCCAGGAAATCTACAACAGCTAAATAACTTTGTCTTTATCCAGAACTGTGACTGAGAACAGTGCCTTTCTGATCACATTAAGGTTTACCATCTTCTGAACAATCGCTTACCTGAAGGTAGCCCTGTTTTTACAGTCCACAATGAGTCCGTTAGGAAATGTTATAGTATTAATTTTCTATTTTAAATACCACATAAAACTTTTATATGGTTGCTTTTGTACCCACCCACTCCCTGCTCTGTTCAACTGCTGTTTGTACATGCCAATAAAGGTGACTGACTGAGAACAGTGGCTGGCCCCATGACATAGATTTCATTACTTGCATGGGGATCAGGACTTTGCAGTCAGAAAACGGCCCAGTTTTACTTTGACAGTATTTATACATTATTGTTGCTAATCATTACCCTGTTAACACGCTGCAGCAAATGCATTCTACCTGCAAGTGCATATATCTGTTTGCAAGAGCCAAAATGCTTTTACTTTATGAATGAAATCAGGGACCAGTATCTGGATAAGTGTGGGGTTTGTATTGCACAATCAGTTGTACATGTGCTGACTGTTACATGTATCTTGTACAAGGATTGTACATGTATTCACTGAACCTTTTGAAGAGGACAAGATGTTCACTGTAATGTGTGAACAGGGCTTGGATCCATCAGTATGTCAAAGCCTTTATTACAGTCATAGACCAGTATAATAGATAACAAATAAGTACAGATAAGGAAGCAATAAAATTCTAAAATATTATAGGATCTAAAATTATAAATAAGAGCTAAAAATTTTAAAATACAGACATGATAAAATCAATATTAAGATCAGAAATTAGATTTAGGCCTATCTGTACTTTATTTCTTTCCTAGTTTGGTATGCCAACCAACCAAATTTGGCAACCATCCTAGTCAGCTTTTGGTTATCCCCTGCCAACATAGTTGACAAAAGTATGCTTCTATTACGACCTGGAAAGGAGTTAACTAAAGGCTTGATCAAAACTTCCCTAATATTTTGATATAAAATACAGTCAAAAATTACATGTTCCAATGTTTCGTCAGTTCCCAAGCCACATATACATCTTTTCCTCTGTGATCTAGTATATCTGGCCTCCATTATGGCTGAGGGTAAGGCGTTGTATCTTAATAAGGTAAAAATTCTTCTATGGTTGCAAATATCTAAATATTTGATGTAAGATCTCAAAGTTATCTTGTTAAAATCCATCAGTAACTTTCTTGCTTCCTCCCTTCTGCTGCAGCCCAAAATGTCCCCTGAAATGCCGCTCCTGGGAGACAAGAGCAGCAGGGGGGAGGGGGACCAGAGACCTACAGCAGAAAGAGAGAATGAGCAACCGCCCCCCCCCCCTTCAGTTCACATAAATCCTGCAGTGGATCCAAACTAATGCATTCTAAGTCATTAAAAAATGTAGTCGTGGAAAAATTCTCCACATATCTCAGCTGAAAGACCATGATGATTGACCAGCACAACCCCAATTTCTCCTACATTTGGTAAAACCTGCATGTCTGCATAAGATTCTGGTCAGTGAGGGATGGTTCTATGAGTTGTACACACATGCACACACACCCCTCCCTCTCTGCACACTACTAAACCACCGGGACAGCCACATATTATAAACCATACTTTAGCGGCCTGTGAAATCACCTGCTCTGAAGAATTCGTCAACATTCAGTGATAGCAGCTAAGCACCACAAGATGAGACTGAAATAAAGTCTCCCAAATAATAAGTAATGACATGAAAAAATATCTTGTGGTCATCTATTAGACAGGTGATTTTTAAAAATTACCAAAAAACCTGACCAGAGGGTGGCCATGACATTTAGACGTTCCTCTGCCATCTATGTCATCCAACTGTGTGCTGGGCAGGGCTGCCCCCACCAGGGTTTAACAACCACTATGCAGTGCCTCACCCCCATGAATCTTTTTTAGATGCCCACACTAGGGACATAACATCAGGCAGAGCAATGAAAAGGATTGAAATTAAAACAGCAGATATTATACTTGTGTTGTATAAACCTGTACATGTTGAACGTGAAATGTTCTACACAATTTTGGCTGCCTGTCTCAGAAAAGATATTGTAAGAAATAGTATAAAGGCAAGTTTCTTTTCGTCTCAGTGACCATTTCAGGGAACATACTAGCGGAGTGCCAAAATGATGAAAGAAAACGACGATTCGTTTTTAGATGGAAAATTAACTTACCCCATTTAAAGTAGAGCTTGCTTTAAAAATTTCAACTCGCTGGTTGGCAAAATCTGATTCTAGGGTCTGATATTGGTTGATCAGATTTGTAACCAAATTATTGATTACTCCAGCACAATTCGCCTCAGAAAACACCTGCCCTTGTACCTGTAGGGGGAGAAAAACAGGATGCTGATTTTCAATACAACTCTGCACCATCTTCCTGTAGCCAAGGCCAGCAAAACCAGGGTGGGTCTTCCAAATACCATGATCCATTTTAATGGGCTAGTGAACTGCACTGGGAACAGCACTGTGCTTATTCACATGCACTCACAAGAGTATGCACATATAGTCTGGCATACAGAATCAGAGGAAGTCAAGAGCTGCAGCCCTCTCCCTACATGCCCTGATAAAACCCACTATACAGCAACTGCCTTTTTATCTGCCACGGTGAGTTCATTACCCGCAGGCCATCAGCAGCCCAGAAGCCTCCCCGCAGCATCCTCCTATAAGGACCCCTGCACTCAGAAGTCCATAATACCATGCAAAGCTTTCCTGGAAGCCCCTTCAAAACACAGTTTGCCCACATGCACTTGATGTCTGTTTAATGGGACACACTGAAAAGCTGAAAGGGGCCATAAGGGCATTGAGGGACGCTGCTGATCTGGTCCTCGGACCAAGACTCCCCGAGATTCCTCATACCTTGAGAAGGAAATGTGTTAAGAAGGTGTACACAATGTTGTTGTTGAGAAAGGTCCTCTCATCCATTAGAATGCATTTGATGTACTCTGCAAACACAGGATCTTCACATAGGAGCTTGATGCAGTTCTTTGACATGGCGGACTGAAAAGAAGAAAGCAAGGCTTCGGAATGAATATCACATTTTGGTGACTGCTGGAGACATTGACCGCAATCCAGCCAGCACTGCTGCTAGGCAACACTCAGGTGTTCCAGTCCCCCCCCCCCCCAGAGAAAGGAATCACTACGGTATAAAGTTGTAGCCATTCTGGAAACCCACTACATCAGCACTAAACCTTTCCACAGAGCCAGAAGTACACACTGCTCCCAAAGCTGCATTGCTTAAGATGAGAGGACCAAGCAACCAGCAATTGGGGGGGGGGGGGGCAGGAGTAACACATCTGAATGGGGATCCCTGTCTGGCCTCTACATAGAGAATGGTGGTTGACAAAAGCTGCCACCACTGTGTGGCTCACACATCTGTTTTTGTAGCTGTGTACCTCCCCCATAGGGTACAGGGAGGAAGAAATCCCATTTTTCTGTTATAATCTGTACTGCTGTTTTCATTAAAGCAAATATTCTGGTTTTTTCCTCATTTACCTGAGTTTGGCAAAGCTCAGTCCAAAGTTTGGGAAACAAAGCTAGATGAAGAGGCAAACCTTCATAAGCAACAAGGACACCTACAATGTAAGAAAAAAAGATACACAGTTTTTTTCCATCTTAGAGTGGCATCCCCTCCCCCAATTTTAAATATAAAATTATACAACTAAGAGGAGGGATGGCTGTTCACTGTTATTCTAAATCATGCTAAAAGCCCTGACGTCATCAGCCAGCCGACAAGAATACAGCCGTCAGAACACGACTGATCCAGCCCGCAGATGAAGCCTCCGGCCAGCTACAAGTATGTGTAATTAAAATACTGTATGTTGTCTTCCCTATCCCTCACGAATATTGTTAGTCCAAATGTCATGAGTATCTGTAAATCGTTCTGAGCCCGCAGGTGTGTGGGAAAAAGCGATCAATAAATCAAACATTAAAAAAAAAGCTTATATAATTGAGCTCTTTAAAAATAAGGCACCTGTACCTATAATAATAGCAGGATTAAAATGCCTCACAACATTGTTTTATAAACCACTTTCAGATCCAACATGATTTTTATCACAATACCACTAGGTTATTTATTTGACCTAGGGTGCATTTGCAGCTACGCTCTCAAAAATTAGCACTTCACTAACAATAACTCACTTCAGTTCTACTTGAATTGATATCTCAGTCTACTTCCCAAAGAGCTCACTGCATGGACACTACAAAGTACTTTACTGCTGAAATAAACTGATGCTGTATGGAATTGACTTACATTTGTTACTGTAAATCAGAATTGTTATGGACCGCTATTCCCATTTAGTTCTCTAAATCTCATTTTTAAAAATTCAGCTGGCACTACTAGTGGATTGCGTGCTGCTGTGCTTGGCCCCCAACCAATCTCTGTTTCTAAAGCGGATCACAAAGAGGCTTTCAGTGGGATGTAACTTTTCGGGGCCAAAAGAGATGCCTGCTTCCTTCACTGCTACAAATGCACCAAGTTTTGGCAAGAGGTTCAAAATCCAGAGGACCAGAATTCAAGAGTGGCAGTAACATAGGACAGGCTGGTTTTCTTTTGCTCCAAAGACAGAGTGGCAGCCTCTACTACTATGCTGAGGTTCATGGGAGCTTAAATAAAGCCACATTCAGGCATTAACAGCAGGAGCTGTCTCAGCTTAAATGGTTCCCACCAAACGCCCTTTCCTAAGGCAGAGGTCTTTCAGACAAGGCTCTAAGCTACATCTCCATATACTCACTCATCTTTACTAAGGTCTCCGTGAATTTCTCACAGTTGATGGCAACACGGCACAGCAGATGGATGAACTGGTGATACGAGAAGAAGTAATCTAGCAGCATACGGTCATAAACATCATCTTTGCCCTGAAGATTTAAGGAAACTGTTGACTGAGATTGCTTGAAATAAATCAGGCAACAGACCTAAAAGCGCTCTCAAAAGGCGTGACTGCCAATGTAAAGTATTACACACAGGAAACCAGCTGGTACAAAAACTGCTTTTTTTAAAAAAATGCCTTACTAAACATTACAGTCTGGGTATAAGCTTTCGTGCACATGCCCAGAATGAAACTTTGTTGGTCTTAAAGGTGTCACCGGACTGAAAATTTGTTTTATTGCTTCACACCAACATGGCTGCCCACTTGAATCTAATCATTACAACTGTATATAATAAGACAATAACTGGCTTCAAGAGGAGCCCGTTCTGGGGCAGTAGAGCAATGGGCTCTGTCTGCTTTAATCTTTCTTGTAGTCTCTGCATTAACTAAACAGCGCCTGGCTTCAAGAAATGTTTAAGACCTGAATGAAAGAAGTTTTGTATTTATTGTTCTACTGTATCCCCCCCCCAACCCTTTAAAAGTCTTTAAAAATCACTCAGTTTTGTTCCCCTCCTCTTCTAAGACATGAAACACACGTTTTGAAGCTCATGGGAAGAGGGGTGGGTGGGAGAGGTGACCTGGAGCACAGAGCAGGGTGGCGAGGAAGAGAGTTTCTGAACCTGTAGAGAGCAACTCCAAATAGTCCTCCTCCTCCTCCTCCTCTTAAGCACACAAGCAGCAACAAAAACTGGGACTTTGTTATATGCACAAATGCATCAAAATGCACATCTTTCTCCTCTCAACTTTCAGGGCACAATTCATACGACATCAAGAAAAACCCAGCCAAGAAGCCAAAGGTGCTCCAACGTACCTTGCTGGCTTCAACCATTGTAGGCAAGAGGCACATGTTGAGTTCAGGGCGCGGTGGGCGGATATTACTTTTACCTCCTATCAATTTCAGGTTTTCACGGCATGGGAAGTAAGGGCCAAGGGACACTGTGATGGAAATCAGAACAAAGCAGGCAGTTGCCAAATGGACACACACAGTACAGTATTCTAAAAGAGGCAACCAAGCAAAATGCCATACATATTAGTAATGAAATAAAAATACTAGACTGTTGATGGTATAAATTAGCAATTATCATAAATAAACCATTCAGCTGTTCTTCCCCAACTAGACTCAGAACTCTTGTTTTGGTCAGGCTGGTGGAAGAGGCTGCAGCAGAAAATGGCAAGTGGGGAAGCCCCCCCCCCCCGGCCAATTGCATTTCCCTTTCCAGGGGCCACTTCTAAGTTCTGCAAATGAGGGACTGTGTGCAGCTGAATTTTCACCAATAACTCAGTGCCTGTAAAATCTACCTGCCCCAAGGGCAACTGTTTCTGAAATCCACTTTCCCCATTGCTACCATTAACCCCAGAACTGTCATCTTGCACGCTCACCCGCCCTCCACCCTGTTGTGCCACTGTCCCTTCTCTTTTCATCACCCTACTTCTACAGAAACTCTCCTTAAATCCTCCTCCAGCCTAACTCAAATACGTCAGTAACTGCACTGGATTCCAACACTGCTTTCTAATATTATCACTTCTACCTCTTAATGGCCTTGCCCTCTGCCTAATGATGGGTCTGAACTATGAATATGCTTCCTGGAGTGGCCATGGCTCAGCAACGGTGACCTAAAAGCATTAAGACACCCATGACCATGAATAATCATGTGGTTTCTGCTCATCTTCTCCCCACACCCTTCCTGTGCTGCAAAGATTCTTTTACCATAACTGTACCTGTTTCTTTTTCTCCAAAAAGTAACCACTAGCTTTGAGGGATGCTGGGAGCCACAAAACAACTTAAACTGGCCACACTCTTTGATGGCCACAAGAAGAAACCCCCTTCCTACTTTCTGCCTCAAAATAAATATGAAAGCTCAAAGCAATTTTTCTGCATTCTTTAAAGTGCTAGGCACGTAACCTGAGCTACAGGTACAAACGGTATCAACAGATTTTAATCGTCTGAAAATACATACTTGGGATGTTGCTGTGGTGGTATGTGCAGTGGTTGTGCTGCAGAAATGGAACCAAAGTATGCAGGAAGTCGTGAGGACTTAAAAGCACCAGCTCCTTGAGGACATCTACAAAGACAACACTTAGCTTGGTATTTTTCCCAGGGACGGGACAGTGTTTGTAAACTCTACACCCTGTATAAATTACACAGACTGCACATACTTGCATAATTGCTCTCACTCTACATGTGTCATTCTTCGTAGCTTACTACTTTACAATATTAATTCTAGTTACTCTAATCAAAAGGAAAACCAAGGAGATATGCAGGATACTAAAGTTGTGCCCCCACACACTGTAAATTAAGTTCAGCCATCCCCTCTGGCTCTTTGAGATTTCAGCACACAGCAGCAAGCATTATCTCTGCATCCCACTATGGCTAGAAAGTTGCTTCTGAAGCAAAGCGAAAGCAGAATTCTGTATGCTTTATGCACTCCTAAGGAGTAACAGCATGCATTTGTCAGCTGTATGAGACTGTTTCCCAATTTCCTTTCCCAACTGCAGCTCCTGGTGCTGTGTTGGAGGCTGTTCAGGAAGGATCCCTCCCCCCACACATACTTTTTAGAAAGAAAGCAGGGCAGACAGCCTCCTGGACACATCGTAGACATTACAAGTGGTTCTTGGGGCAGAGATGTAAAATTTCCGGAAATTTTGAAGCTCGGAAAAAAAACCCAGTTTTTTCCCCGATTTACCCCGGGGAAAAACGGAAATTTTCGGAAAAATTGAAAAAAAAAGTTGCTACATTAGCACTTTTTTCTTTCCCAGACTGAAAGTCATTCTGTTACTTTAGGAACATAAAATATGAATTTGGACATTTTAACTTGGTATGAAATTACAACTAGCATATTAAAAATATAGTGTATCCAAAGAATTATTACAAACAGAATAACCCACCCACATGCAAAAACAAAACTGAAACCTTTTTCTTTTCTTGTGACAATAGCACCTCATAAAGGAAGAAATGCATCTTGTTCTTGTATTGGAGAGTTCAATTTGTAACCTAGGACTTGCTTGTCCTCAGTGCACAGAAATTAGATCAATCTGATACCATATTTTTTTTTAGAAATGATTTGGAAAACATTTGAACACCTTGTCTTAAAATATTTTATTCATCATGTTAAAATAAAACATTCCATAATCATTTTTTTTCTTTTCTTTTTTCAATTTTTCAAAAAAACCCAAAAAAGGCTTCAGGAAAAAAATGGAAAAAACCTTTTTTCCAAATTTTTCCAGTTTTTTCCCGGGCCTTCACATCTCTAGGCACAGCAAGTTACAGATGTAGGACTTATGGCTAGACCTTTGTCTGAGCTCAGTCGCTCCCTGTGCTTGTGCAATGAGAGCCTGCTCAAACACACCCCACCCCCCAGCCGCCAACTGATCACAGGGAGAGAAAAGAAAGACGGGCTGAGCTTGGGGAAAGTGGTGTGAGGACCACGCTCACGAACAGCCCTTATTATCCGGGATCGTCCTAGGGAGTATGCAGGGCTGTGACCATTCCTAGTTTTCTCCAGGCAGAGTATCAGTCCCATCTCCCTACCTCCAACTCATTTTTGTGCCTTTAACGCACAGTCACTAAGCTTAGAAAATAAAATGATTAATATAAGGCCTCCTTAAACATTTCAGGTCAGCAGCCCCTTGGGGACAGCCTAATGCGTCTTACCTATACATGCGTTTCTAAGCTCTGGTGGACTGTATGAATTTAGCAAAGTTAACAGCTTATGGGCAAATTCTATTCGCTCCTGCCACTGGATCAGCGCTTGTTTCACATCTGCAAATATAAATCATACCATCATTATTTAATTTTTTGTGGGTATTTTGTGTGTGTGTGTGTATGTGTGCTTGCATGCCTGGAAGTCATGGCGACTTCTGGCAACACCATCATTATTTTATTTATTATTTAGAAAATTTGTACACTGCTTCTCCAGACCTGCTTGAGGCAGTTCACATTAAAACATTATTATTACCAACATTAACACAGAGTTTCTCAGCAAATCCCCAACAGGATTTAAGTAGGCCTGAAACAAAGCAGAAAATAATCTCATCCTGCCTATTTCATAAAACGCATCTTCAATGAAAGTCGGAGTAAAAGATTATGCACACCCTGTAACCATTACATTTATTTATTAAAAGTGTTTGCCAACTGCCCTTCTCTTGCAGTTTCCTAGCCTGCATTACAGCCAAGTCTCAGTGCAGACAACAGTATTTTCCTAGGGCCACTTCACAACTAAAATTTTTCAGGTGTACACTAAACTGCAAAATGTGAATGTGGCAAACAGGCATATAAAGACCCCTTAATCATTCAGGCACTTTCTTCTGGCTTTGGCGGCAGCTGCCTTCTGAGGACAAACTTTGTGGCAAACCTGGCTTTGTTGTTCTATAATGTGAGCATCAGCCCTTTGGCATTAATCTTTACAGAGCTGTAAAAGTAGGTTACTAATCATTTTATGGTGGAGAAAATATGCCAAGCCACAGCAACCTGCCCATGACCACTCAAGAGGTATCAGAATTGACCTGGGATTTGAAATCAAGTTCTCCCTTCTTCCTGCTACCCAGGTACTTATAAAACATGAAGAATCCCACTGGTGCACCATATAAATTACTAATCCTCCACCATGTAAAACGAACAAACCTTTTCTTTGTAGATATGGCCGGGTAGACTTGAGAACAGAGAGGAATATGGAGAGAAGCTCCACTAGGTCTCCAGTTACATGACAAGCTGTGGCTTCATGGTACATCATGTGCAATGTGTTGAAAGACTGCCAAAATTTTCAAAAAAAGAAAAACAGTGAAATGATGTACCAACATTTCAAAAAATCAGTCTCTATAAATATCACATGCATTTACTTTATTCCAGGGGTGGCCATTTACTTTATTCCAGGGGTTGCTTCATGTAAGAGTCACACAGACGAAATGTCAGATGCTTGAGAGCTGCAAGGTGACTTCGGAGGAAGAGGTGGGAATGGGGGAGTGGCCTGAAAGTGACATCACAGGAAGGGGTGGGGTTTTGGTGCAAGATGTAACATCATCAGCAGGAATAGCCCTGAACAGCAGGGCCAAGGTCACTAGATGGCCTGTATGACCCCTTCCAACTCTATGACTCTATGACTTATTTATTTCTATACTGCCTCCTTGGAGTCCTACCTAAGAATTTAAAAGGGGAATAATGACCATTTCCACTGCTTCCTCTACCCCCAGTAGACCCCACCACTGTGCCATTCTTTGCACTAGAAGACTCAGACATGTCCCTGGTCTCCAGCAAGCCAGCTGCCGCCTCCTCCTCCTCCTCCTCCTCAGCCTTTCCTGTATTCAAAGTAGCATAGGCAGACAACTGGCCTGAGAAGAAAGACGGTTAAGGAAACCTTACCCTTCCAGTCAAGAAGCCTAAGAGCTTCTTTTTTTTTAATGCACCTGCATAGTTCCTTAATTATGTTTTACAACATGCCTTTGTAAGAAGGTGGCTAGAAAGTAAAATCAACCTATGAGTTTCAAGTATCTAATAAGGGCTTTGAGTCAGGGATGGATGCTTATCTTTTTGTATATCCTTCCACAAGGCAAAGTTTTGTTGTTTCTATTGTTTTAATAAAAGACCTACATTTTAACTACAAAAAGACTCCAGTGATATGCCACAGTGCATTAAACAATGGGTTCATAATAGCTGTCCATCAGCCACAATTAGTCTAAATATTAGCTTAAAATAATTAGCACCCTGCTTAATATCTCAAGGATGTGCTGGGGGTAGCCATGCCAGTTTATTTTGTATGCCGCTTGCAAAGGTAAACCTCTTTTTCACTAGTTAGCATCTCTTCCTCCACAGAAGCAACAGTAGAAAAACCCCAGAGACTGAAAGAGGGAACTGAATTCATATTTTTTTTCCCAAAAAAAAGGTGATTTTCACATTGAAAAATAAAGGTAAAATTTCACAAGCAGGCAATTTCAGATATGTAATGTTACAGAAAACATCCCGCAGATAAGGTAGTGTCTACTTGTAATAGAACAACTTTTCACATACATGGATCAGAAAACGACATCTCATAATTTAAAACCTCATGTAAGCACAGCTGGGAGAAAATGCTTCAACTATCAGTACCCCAGTCATTTCAAACTACAAGGAAACCAGCTGGCATCCTTAACAAGCTTGATTGATACCTTTAAAAATGCCCAATAAAAGTGCAATAATGAGGGCTTCAGAAAAGTACTCCTGGGTTTGACCAGAGATCCATGAAATCCAGCATCCTGTTTCATAAAAAGAAATAAACGAACAGGGCACAGGGACCAAGCCCTTCTCCTGATGTTGCCTTCCAACACTGGGATCCAGAGGTTGACTGCCTCTGAATACGGAGGCTCTCCTGAGTCAATGTATCTAGTAGCCACTAATGGATCCTCCCCTCCAGGGATCTGTCTGACCGCCTTGGAAAGCTATTTGACCATCACTACCTCCACTAGGGTTGCCAATCTCCAGTTGGGGTCTGGAGTCCATCTGAAGGATTCTGCAGCATAACGCTCTCCTAAGGTCCCTGACCTCCCCAGGCTCCTGCGGCTCCTACCAGCCACTCCACCGGACCCCAACTCTTTGCTCTTCTCCCTTGAAGCCCTTCCCCTTTTGCTCCCCTTCGCTGTTCTTTTCTACCTGCAGAGAGAGGGGCTGTTTCTGCTGCTTCCCAGCCTCCTTCATTAGGGGCAGAGAGAAGGAGATTTTCTTGGCTTAGAAATATGGTGGCGCAGTGAAGGGATGTGGGGGGGAGGTGCATTTTGGCGATAGGGCTGGTTTGATGTGTGTTCATGCAGTAGGACTGTTTTGCCTTGCCTGCTTTTTTCTCACTTGCTGTTCGCCTCCCACCCCCACCCCCCATTAGAGAACAAGCCAGCTCCAGCAGTCTGCAATGGACCTGACAACTTTTCGAGTTAAAGAGGAGGGAGGAAGGGGAAGGAGGAGGAAATGTGGGAGCCAGAGAGCAGAGCGAGGCAGCTGAGGCATGGATTATTTTAGGGGAGCAAAACACACACAGACACACATTTTAAGAAATAACCCAACCCAAATATCCCAACTGCATCTTTCACTGTGGACTTTCCAACCACTCCAACCATTAAGCTTAGAACATCTTCCATGCCCCCCAGCTGCAGTTTTCACAAGGTTTCTGCTCACCCCCCACAACCCTTCACTCTAATGAGGACAGTGTTTGCATAAAGCACATGCTGAGGTGTGGGGGGGTGTTCCCTCACACTTCCAGTGGACAGAAGACCCATTAACCATTTACTTGCTGATTGTAATGTAGAGATTTTGCATAGGAACCTGGGAAGTTCATAGGGCAGTAAGGCAAGAAGTTATTTGCAAGCCTCCCAGTCAGCGTGGGGGGTCCAAAGCCTTTGCAAGCGCCGCCAGCAGAATCAGGGAAGGGCTTTGTCTACTCTACTGCCTCAAAATACTCCCCCCCCCCGAACCTACTTTTCCTCTGCAAACAGCCACGGCTCCAAAGAAGAAGATGCCAACCTTGCAAGACAAATGGGGCTTACCCTTCCGGTTCCCAACAGCGGCAGCGACAAGAAGAGGCAGCACATGCTACCCCCAGCTTGTCCTGGCCCAACTGAGGGCTACTGGGAGCTGGAGGCAGGGCTTAGCTGCCAGTGAGCAGGCCCTGGCTGCCCACCCACCCAACTCTTGGAAAGAAAAGAGAAAAGAGAGAACCCCTCAGCTTTCAAAGCAGGAGGGAGATGCCAGGGTGGTGGTGGCAAGACTCGGGAGCTGCAGGAGAGGGCTCCAAGGACTGCATGCACTCCAGAGGCGCAGTTTAGCCACCCCTGCCTTATTCTGTGACACATCACCAGCAATGAAGTGAAAAAAAAAAGTTAATATCCTTACCTCTGTCATCAAAATTAAGCCTCTATTAAACACAACAAGAAGCCGATCTTCATCAGTTTCTAATAATATTCGGAAGGCACTAAGGGAAAAACAGGGTTTTTTAAAAAGTCCCATTCAGAATGAATAGGAAAACTGAGAGGAATAACAGAATGGGCATCAATTAGGGAAGGGGCCACAACTGAGTGACAGAAGCACATGTGTTGCAAGCCGAAGGTCATAGATTCTGTCTTGGTATCTCGAATAAAGAGATTTTTGGGTAACGGGTGTTATTGATACAGGCTTCCCTCTGTTCCACCCAGGAACGCTGCTGCCAAAGTAGGTAATACTGGGGTAAATGGCCCAAGATCTAAAGCAGGGGTGTCGAACTCATTTCTTATGAGGGCTGGATCTGACATAAATTGGACTTTGTCGGGCTGGGCCACGTGTGTCATAAAATATAATGCCAGGTAGCAGAGATATAAACTTGGACACACGTGGCCCAGCTCGCCAAAGTCCAATTTACATCAAATTTACTCATAAGAAATGAGTTCGACACCAGTTTCATATGGTCACATAAGGAAATGCCAAAATAAAAGTAACTTCCCCAGCATTTAAAAATATGCAAAAAAGCATTACTATAGAATTGTGAATCAGTAAAGCACTATTTCAGAATCATCACTTCAAAGATCAAATTACAACATAATTTACATCTTTCTTACCCCAGAGACACTCTTGGCCTGATTTAAACATGGTGCCAGAAGGCAAAAATAGTCTCCTATGGGACTCTGCAATCAAACAGCATCTTGCATAAACTGTGCTGCCACCTGTGCAAAGCAGCTACGTGTGCTCTGTTTGCATTCTGTAGATGTAGCCCTTATGGATATTGCACTGGCATGCTAATGAAGCCCCTTGACCTGAGCTGCAGCACAGCTTTAACAAGACCCTGATTGTGAGCAAAGTCGTGCCAGGAAGCTCTTTGCCCTGCCAGCTGTATGTTTCAGTGGGGGCTTTGCCTCTTTCCTTGAAGTGGGTCAGGCCATGGCAGCAGGTTTAAGAGGAGAGGGTGGGAATGGATCTCATGGCTGTGCATATCACAGAGACTCTAATGGATAAGGAAGGTAAGGCAGACAGTCCCAAATGCATATCCCTAAATGGAAGGGACATTCAGGGCAACTATTGCCAGTCTGCGCTGAGAGCTGTTAGAGCAACCTCAGCACCCTTTATAACAACTCCCACCCTCCAATACATTTTTTTGGGGTGTATGGAGAACATATTCCAAGATTTTTATAAATCAGGGGGGGGGGTCACTTTTTGGTATCTCATACTGCAAGAACTATAATTGTCACCATAGCTAGGATTAGCTTTCTATATTAATAGTCTAAGTCTCATGTACCTTATTAAAGTAGTCCAGCATGACCGTCCATCTAAGCAGCGGAGGTAACAGCTTATGGTAGTTTTCTTAAATTGCTTAATGTCTTCCAGTTCCTCTTCTCTCATATCTGGCCTCTGTGCTACAAATAGTTGCATGAGGTTAAACAGCTCTTCCACTGCCTAAACAAACAAAACAAGCACGAGGATAAACCAATCATCTTAATGGACAAAATCTCAAGTCCTTTTCATTATTTCACAGAAACTCTACACAAGTATATTTTGTGAATTAGAAAATCTACTCATCCAAGGCTTTCAACTTAGCAACAACATCTTAGAAGTATGTACACTGTGGGCTTCTTAACTCCTTATTCCCTTTTTTGGAATTAGGGATGAACAACAACTGGAGGCCTCAGGGCCAAATCTGGTCTCCAAGTAACACCAACTCTCCCCTTGCCCATTCAAGGGTAAGAGTGGCAAGTGATGAATGGGGTTGGGGGGCTGGCACACCCACCTTCCAATTCTTCTTCAAAATGATCCTCATATACAAGTAGTAATTACCTTGTCCAGAGTTTTACATGCTTCCTCTGCAATGAGGCCAGCTGCCTTTGCAGATGCCAGTTTTTCTAGCTTCCCTTCCACATAAGTAGACTTACCCCAGGGTACTGGCTTGCATGTGGTGTGAGATTCTTGAAGGCCCACTGGATATTCTGATGAGAAGCCAGCTGTCTGGTGAATGCAGGAGACTGCTCACAGCACAGCCTCAAAATGCCATAGTAGGCAGGCAGCATCCCGCGATTAAAGAGCACCACATCCTGGTCGTCGTGGTCAGCTAGGATGTAATTGAAGGCAATGTTCTTGGTCACCACAGGGTTCTGCACAATAAGGCGCACATTCTCAGGGCAGTCGACACAGACATTGTACCAAAAAGAGAGAAGGGCCTGTTTGTTGTGGTTGGTGGCTATGGCAGGCTCAGAAAGCTTTGGTTGGAAAAGGTTCCACAAGTCCATGAAATAGGTAGAAAACATCAGTTTTTCTGTTTTGGAAATCAAACAGTAAGTCATGAAACTAAAATAGGGCACCAGCTTAGTAGTCCCATGAACAGCAGCATCAACATAGAGCTTAGCTCGAGACAGGAGTCCAAGAAGTACGTTGTAGACCTGGTGAAGGACAACTGTGGTATCTGGGCTGAGGGGGAGGTCTCGAGTTGGGATGTGAAGAGAACGGGTGGATCGGAACATCTGCCGGAATGAATTGCTTGGAATAAGGGACACCAGAAGGTATGCTGCAGCTGCAAAAAACGAAAACAAACAAATGAAGAATAGCTGGTTTTTATACCCTGCTTTTCTCTATGCTACGGAGTCTCAAAGCAGCTTACAACAGTCATCTTGTGAAGTAGGTGGAGCTGAGAGAATTCTGAGAGAACTGTGATTGGCCGAAGGTCACCCAGCAGGCTTCACGTGGGGGAGTTGGGAACCAAACATGGTTCTCCAGATTAGAGTCCACCGCTCTTTACCATTACACCAGGCTTGCTATCTGAATGAATAGGCCAAACCTTCCCAAATTAGCATTTTCTCTCTAGAGACTGATTGTGATAAAACCTCATTCTCATTTCCACAGGAGAAATACAATTACATTGGTTCAAGAGCATGCAGTAACTCAGCAGAATTCAGAAATGGTAGGACAATTTATAAGTGAATATTTGCAAACTTTGTGATTTACCCCACTCTGAACGTGAAATAAGCAAAAAACAAACAAACCCTCATTCCCATTTAACATGTTATTAACCAAATAAAAGCAGCCTGCAATGCTTCATATCCACATAATAAATGAAACAGCAGAAAGTTATGTTTTTCTTCAACAACTTACAAGTTCTCACTCTAGGGTAATTGTGAGCCAAAAGAAAGCGTTCAACCCAGTTCTCCATATTCTGCAACACCCAACTGTGGGCAAGTTTATTTCGAGGCGTCTGCACTGCTAGCCAATCTAGGCACTGAGAAGGGTTGTATTCAATCACCTAGGAAAAACAAGGCAAAGAGAAACGTCAGTGAACAAGAAGGGATCACAGAACCATAAACCCATTTTCTTTCTTCTCTTTCGGAAGTGGACAGTCTAGCCACTGAGCTGCTAAGTGCCTTTCCAATGACAAGATCAACCTAACACCACCAGACATTCTATCCCCTCGTCTATTTCACACAGGAACACCTGGGACACATTTGGCCAATGACCAATGTCTAAATGACTTAATTGCTTTGAAAGGAATTAAATCAAAATACAGTATAGGTGCTGCTCTTCATAATGCACGATTGTTTGATAGTATTTGGTTACATGTACTCTATGAACCTCATCTAGTTTTACATGTTAAACTGCAATGGCTTTTCTACGTTGAGACACAAAGTTTTGCAACAGTGCTGAGCATCCTGTCAGATCCAGAGTCCCTTCTCACTTACTAACGAGTTTTCTGTCTGTCCCCATCACAGACAGATAATCTATTACACATGGGACTGTAGGTACAATTTTTAAATTTCTGAATTCTGCTGAGCCAACTTAAATGGCTGAAGATGACAGTGATTCTTACAGGACTGCACCACCTCAGTTCCCCTGGCGGGGAATCACTTGCTTGAAACACCCCCACTTGAAGGACTTGACCACTCACTCATACCACCTGCAATCCTTCTGCGCAGGCTGTGGGTGACCAAGGATGGGCCTGAACAGTATCTAGACAAGCAATTCTTCAATATCAAAACCACCATACTGAAAAACATGTTTTCCTCTCCTTGAAAACTCACAGGACAACAGCCATAACAGGGCTTCTGTCTAACCTACTTGAAGATCTGGAGCCAACTGGAGTTACCACGCCCCCCTCCCCCAATGAAAATTGTATTGTTTGCTTCAGCCACTTTGGGAGGAGACGGTGACAAAGAGAACACACGCTGTTTCTCCAAGTCTCAGTGCCAGGTGGTCAGAAGCTTTTCATTCCAAGCAATGGATGGCAGTAATCATTAATTCTTTTTTTCTTTACCCCCCGAAGGGGATTTTTTATTATTGCATTTTCTAAAAACTACAAAGAAACATGGTGGGGAATTTCTACAAACTACAGGATGAAGAAACAGAACCACTAAAAACCCAAGAGATGGAGGTCATATTATATAGCTTAGCATCAAGATAATAGCTTTTTAACAATTCCTTTTGGACAGTGAGAGTGATCATCATCATCATCGCCACCAAAACTGACTAAATGAAGGTTAATCTAGAGAAATAATTAAGTTAAAAGCAAACTTCAGAAAACAATGGCATCTCAATTTACAATTTTAGTTCCCCAATTACTAATATTTTTTTCTTTTTTTTAAACAAGAGAAAACAAATCTCCCTCAAAACTCAAAGGCCAGCTCCTATAATAATTAATCAAAACTGCTACTTTAATATAATGCAATTCACCAGAATAGCAAGAAAGCCAACAGAGGAAATCTGCACCTAGATGTCCTTGACTACATATCAGAGGAGAGATAATACCAACTATTTTAAAGGCTCCTTGAGAGACGGAGAAGGCTTGTCCAACTGAGCCCATTTAACATCTGAAGCACATACACTTCTTTGAAGATTGTTCTGTCTCACTGCTGAAATACCACTAAGGGCAAAGAAAACCTGAATCTCTACTTCAGTTCGACATACTGTACCTCCCATATCCTCTGCAGAATGTAAGATGCAAAGGACATTCCTGGAGGGCCACCAGCAAATTCCATAAGCATAGTCAGCAACTTGAAGAAAGGATTCGCTGCCTGCAGTGGTAAAAGAATCCCCCAAACATTACACTGAATAAGACAAGAGAAATCATATGCTGAAATCCCAGACTTGCCTTGAAGACCTTTTACTCCTGTGTGCTACATACAGCGTTCAGTAACTGTAAAATTTACAGCTGTAGTCTGTAGCGACCACAAAGCACCTCAAGATATATTCAGAGCTGTATGCAACTACTGCAGTTGTAATCAGTGAACACACTGAGCTCGTAAATCTAACTGGCTTGTCTTTCTTTTGATGAAAGTAAAATTATGCCTGTGCACACCACACAAGGTCAAACAGATGCAGCTTGTCATTTACTGCTAGTTAAATGTTTCATATTACGATGAGGAGTGCATGCATGCATGCCTATGAACGAAGGTGCTCTGTATACAAAGACATGTATAATACTACAGAGACCTGAGGGAATGAAAGCAGTTGCACAGAAACTTTGCGCACAAAAGCCAGTTTAGTATAGGGGTTAATGGACTAGGATTGGGGAAACTCAGTTTCAAATCCCCACTCAACCACAAAGCTTACTTTCTCTCAGACTAACGCTCCTCAAAAGGAGTGGAGGCCGGAGATACCCAATATCAGAGCTGGGCGGCTACAATTTTCTAATACATTTATTGGTGAATCTTTCTATGAACTGGTTGAAGTAGTTCCTGCTAGGCTAGAAAGCCAAGGATACTTCCTGTGAGTCCAAACACTGGTGTGATGGACACTGGAGTCTCAGTTGCAGAAAAAGGCCACCTACTTTATTTAATTTGACAATTTTTGTGCTGCCTGTCTAGGAACCACAGCCCAAGGAAGGGTACAAATAAAAATAATTTAAAAAGTGCCCTCAGACAAATTGTTCTAACTGTACGCCCTTGTGCCAAAGGAAGGATGGGACTATAAAACAAACTCGGATTATCAAACAAGAAACTATCATTTTTCTATGTGGAAGAATGCACATGTACACCTTTAGTAACTTGGGGAAAAATCAGTGAATAGTTTGGTAGATAGAAGTAGTTACATACCTCAGGAGTCAACTTGGCTATGGAGGTAAAAAGCATGGATACAATCTGCAACAGAAACAAAATCTTAATTTGAGAGGTCAATGATTAGATAACACTTGAATTGGTTTTCCAGTTCAGTTCCCAGTATGAACAGAATCTACAACAGCAGAGACTTACATGTTCTGCGAGCCTGTTGTTGTACCGACAGAGGCTGAAAATAAGATTGCAGGTTTGCCTGATGTTAATTCCATCACGGATATGTTGAAACAGGAAAGGAAAACCCTGGAATATGCACAAAGATGTTGTTGCAGCAAATGTCTCAAAAAATACACATTACAAAACAGTCAGGTATATTTTATTATATATGTCCAGATAATGTTACCTTGCCTCCCGTTAATGCTGCCATGTCATTTTGGGATAAAGTCAAATGCCTAAAATATACAAAATGGGACAAATTCATTTCTACAATCAAGAAAAAACAGAGATGCTTTCCTTTTTTAAAACTTGTAAAGGTTAATGGATTGTTAGAAATAACCTAAAATACCACCATTAGTACTACTAGAATGCTAATGTTCAATGAATAGCTTAAGATGTCATTACACATACGATGGGCGGAAAAAACCTTAACATGAAATAAAAACAGAAAGAAAAAAAGAACATACAAAAAATACCATCACTAGCGTCAGATTGGCTTGGATCCTATGTCTCCACTGCACTAATGTGGAGCTTTCTCCTGACATACTTCCGCCAGAAGAAAGGCTTCTTCTCTGGATACAATCTTTAGAAACTACTTCTAAATAACCCAGTCTTTAGGGTTAACATTTGGTCAATTTAACCTATTAAAAATCCCCCCCCCCCACTTTCTTTAGTTCTAATTTAAAGATTCCCAAAATGTAGTCACAAAGAAGTCACAAAAGACTGCTGGGATTTCAGACTTGCTCCAGCACTGGACCAATGCTAATATAGCAGCCATAATTAAGTTACAGATAAATCAAGTATCTTTTTTTTTTTTTTTTGCATTCCAGTTTCCCTAAGATCATTTTAACTAGGCCTAAAGGAATGCTTTTCTGTACCTTTGGTTCTCTGAGGACCAAACAAGAACTGGGTCCTTTAGGTTTTCCTCATGGGACAGCCCCGGCACAAGGGTGAGAAAAGGGGGCATGATGGGAAGAACACAGTCTTAAACTCTTACCCTGAGACTCTAATACAAATTTCTCCCCTAAACAGACGAGGCAAAGCGAATGCCCGTCGGTGGGGGATATTTTAAGGCCGCAAGTCTTACACCGTTTGAAACAACCCCACCACGGGGCCATAGGCCAGCGGGGGGGAAACGTAAAAACAAGAAACAAACACACCGAAGAAAAATGCTAACTACAAAAATAAAGAAAAGGAAACTAACTAAACGCAAGTTTAGTAAAAAATTTGGTACTTAACAGACCGAGGCAGAAGGCGTCCTACCAGCGCGGCGGTCAGAAAAGAACTGGCGGGATCTGTGTGCCCCTCCTTGGTCATGTGCAGTGGAGCCGGCGCGTGACCTGGGAGAGGCGCGAAAATCCCTTTTGCTAGCTACCGGTACCGAGAAGGTTCAGCGCAGGCGCAGTATTCCCAAGGGTGTGATGCACAGAGACCACGAAGAAGATCACAGTCTTATACTCTTACCCTGAGACTCTAATACAAATTTCCTCATCCATTTGTAGGTATTGCTTACGGAGGCCAAGCTATATACTTGAAAAGGGCCATTCAAATTACACAAACAGGTGTTTGGCAAATGAATCCTCTCAGCCCAGATGGCTAACAGAGGAGTAACACTTTCTGTTTAAGCAAGGTTAGGTTTTATATGCTTATTTTTTTCAAGGTTCAGGTCTTATAGCCTATTACGTTATACCTTTTGTACTGATTGTGTTCATATTATAGTCTGAATGTGTCATTAATCAAGAGTATGTTTTCCCTGTATTTTTTTCTCAAAAGGCATTGTAGAAATAGTAAACTAAAGCAAACAGATTTGTGTTGTGCCACTCTTCCACAACATTAAAATGTGTGGAACAAATAGGTATGACAGCCAGTGCATTAACTGGCATTCTGTAACCTAAGAACACTTCTTGATGGGGGAGTTCACAAGTGTCTGGCTTCTTTACTCTCCAAATCCACTATAAAACTGGATTAGGAGGTTCCATACAATGCACAGAGGGGCTGTGGTTCAGTGACATGTAGAAAGCCCCAGGTTCAATCCCCAGCATCTCCAGTTAAAGCATCTGGCAGTAGGTGACGTGAAAGACCTCTGCTTGAGACCCTGGAGAGCTCTTGCCAGTCTGAGCAGACAATACTGACTTTGATGGACCAAGGGTCTGATTCAGTGAAAGGTAGATTCATGTGTGTCCCCTTGTCAAACAGTCCTGTTGAGTGGGCCAGACAAGGTACTAGCAAGCAAAAGTCAGGGAAAAGACTGCAATTACCAGAGCCTGCACTGAATCTGAGATGTACCACCAAGATGCCCAGTTTCCAATATTCTGCTGAAACTATTTCAGTACACAGTGTAACATCCTCGCACCTATCTCATAGGGGAAGAAACGTATGTACAGCATCTCTCACAGGAAATAACCCTGTTATTAAGAGTCAGTGCTGTAATACAAACACTGCTGTCTCTCAATATGAAGCAATACAAGTACATGGTAAACCAATAAATACATTCTGAACATACCAGCTTGGATCCTAAGCCCCAGGGGTGGTGTCATGCCAAAGGAAGGCAACTTTTCCCCTCACTTTAGCTTTCTGTGCCCCTCCCTAGAAACCTATGTTCCTGTGGTCAGTTGACCCGAAGGAACAATGCAGAGAGAAAATTAAGGGTCTGCAGCAGGTATGAAGAACTGGCCTCTGCAAAGTTGTTCTGCTGGAAGAGCTGCTGCTGCACCAACAGAATGGCCATTCTGACCCCACTGGGGAGGGTGGTATATAAATCTAATCAAATAAATAAATAAATGGCACTTTAAGCTCCAAGCCACAGACTCTCTTTCCTCTCATACAGAGGAAAAGATGTAGATACAGATACCAGAACTAGAGGTCTCCAATGGAGGTCAGAATGGCAGTTTCGCAGGAGAAATTTAATTTCATGGCCCGCCCTGACAGCTGTATTAGTGGGATAACCTTCCTAAATTTCCTCGTCTTTGTCTCATTTCCACATCCTGTGAAGAAAATCTTTAGCAGGATAGAATTTCACTATCAGGTCAGCCAGCACTTATATGAGAACTGAGCAGGGTGAAGCCCTCACCATAGACTTCTGACAGATGGAAGCTCTGCTACCCTTGCTAGAGCTTCCTCCATTAACAACTCTGCTTAACGGCATGCTGGCAAAGAACAGAGGCATGAGCATTTGCCTACGTTTGCTTACATCAGATCTACATAGTGCACTTACACATGGTTTAAGCAAAGGCAAACAGTGAAGTCATTCCATGTGTACACTTCTTACCTTTCTGAGCGAGACTGTTCAACCAAGAGAGCGATAAGAGCAATCATCTTTTCAAGTGCAGCAGGCCTGTACTTTTCTTCTGCTAAAGAAAGAATATCCTCCTCCTCCTCTTCCTCTTCTCCTTCTTCTTCTGACAGCACTTCAACTTGCGGCTGAACAGTAGTGAGGAAAAAAGTGTACATAATCCTTGCTGCAGGTTGCTGCTGTCAAAGTCCCTGGGGTAACTTGTATACACGAGGGGAGAGGAATCTTGGGATCACTTCTGCCAGCCGTGTAAATGTTTAGGCTGAGTTTGTGTTTCCCATCTTGCTGCTGGTACTTAAGCCTGGCCAAGAACCAAAGGGACCTTGGCTCTTGGCCCATGGCTCACCGCCTATGGCTGTTAGTGAACTGGCCCAAGAGGTCCAGTTCATCTAAATTGCATTTTGGTAGGCCACTTTGCGTCCCAGAGGAGCAAAGCAGGGTAAAAACACCTAAAAATAAATAAGCTGCTCTTAGGTCCCTTTAAGCCAAAAGAGACTGAACATTGGGGGAAGGGCGGGGGGGGGGGAAATGCCCTTCCATGAAGGTTGTTTGCTATTGCTGAATTTCCAAGTCACCCAAAATACAGTTTGAAAGACAGTGCTTTAAAAGCCATATTTTTAATTAGCTATTTTAAAATGTTATGTGATCTAGTATAAGGCTAAATGAAAATGCAGCTTTGCCCAAGGCTAGTACAAGGTTTGTATAAACTTACATTTTCAGGTCCTTTGGTTCCCATGTAGAAATGGACCATTGTTGATATAGCCTGCAGTGAAAGTAAAAACTGGCTCTGGAAACCAGAGAACATAAGACTGTGTGAGCAACATGCTTGCCTGTATGGCCCCCCAAAAACAAGTAGCTGAACCCACACAATTTTTGAGAGTACCTCCTCACTCACCTCCTCTTCTCCCATTTTGGCAAATTCATAAAGGAAGGCAAAGTATTCTGTGAGATGTTTACTGTGAGGTTTAACACCATGCTCCATAATTGACAGCAGAGTCTTCACAAAGCGTGTTACACATGAGCGACTACCAATATCTTCTACAGGGCCATCCATGTCATCCGAACTGAAAACACATTTCAACTTGTGTCATTCAGTGTACAGTTTTAAAAATTCTCTGGAGGCAAGGTGATCTTGGCCCAATCTAAAATGATGCTCAGAAATCCTACATTTATGCATAATGTGCTACCTTTAGCAAACAATGTGGTGCAGATGTAACACACAGCAGGATTTTGTATTCATTCAAATCTCTGCTATACATTTTCTCTATGGGAAGATAGTGACTGTGTATGGTACATCACTATGGTTGCAATTCTATGCACATTTATTTGAGATTGTCCCAATGAATTCTTCTGGAAATTACACAATAATTTCATTTTTTGCTTTTGTCACAAATCAAAATACAACTCAACTCTGAAAAATAAGATTACAAAAAGTTATGCCAATTAAAAACTTTTTAAAAATGAGGAAATTGTTTAAAATTTCTTCAGCCAGTCTTCTGACACAAAGCAATATAAAAAGAACGAAGGGGAAAGCTTGCAACAGAAAGTTCAGAATACTTTTTTCCTTAATGATTAAATAGTTCACCTCCAGAAAAACAGTCTCTGAAACAGCTGATATAATTTTAAAAACTTATTGCGCACAAAATACGTTACCAGTCTTCTATTCCTGGCTGCAGGTAAAGATGGGCATGGACTGGTCTCAGTCGCTGAATCACATGAATACACAAGCGCTGGAACATCTGTAAAATATTAAGCCAGAGACTGATTTCCTTTGAGGATGCAATGATATTTATGTATACTAATTTAATAACAGTCTGGTTTTAAACAAATAATACTATTAATTAATGATCTTTTATATAATTTTCATTTAGATGTATTAATCTACAATGATCTTTTATATAATGTCCTTGCTGTGGCATTGTTAAACTTTCTTCTTAACTAAAAAAATTTACAAAACATTGCTGAGAGGTTCAGGAGAATCAACTGGGACACACTCTCCTTGTAACTCTCCTTGTGAAGGTTAGCACTTGGGGCGAATCAAAGCTGTTTCCACCCCAAATCCTGGCCTGAATCCAGATTGAAATGATTCCAGCAATTATTTTTTTTAGGAAGGGTCTCATTGACTCTTTCAAATCACGGAACAGTATGGATTAACAAACATGAGTGTTGGGGGGGGGGGGCTGAAATAGATTAAATCAACCTTTCTGCCTCTTCTGTCAGTAGAGGTATGCTGACAGAAGAGATAGGGTGATTTCAGTATCTTCAGCATAGCACTCTGCCCATATGGCTGTTAGTCCATCAATGGCTGGAGGCACTAAACTGGCCAGCTGAAGAGGCAGGAGCAGGGGTGTACACCCACTTGAAGATGCAGGGGGTATGGTGGCTGAAGGGGAGAAGCTTGCCCCTATGAATGATGCCAGTTAACCAAACATTCTGGAAAATAAAGTTTTTACTGTATGATGAAATTATACATATATACACAGCACATTCCGTAGTCAGTTCCTCTTACCTGTCTCACAATCTGATTTGGGCATTTTATTAGAATCTGCATAGGCCACCAGTCATCATCAGCCATTCGATCCAGAAACCACTGAAGGGGGAGGGAAACACATTTGTCATCCTTTCATCTACACTCTATCATTATTAACCATGATCACTTTCTCTACCTTAGTTTTATTAGAGGCATGGTGTGTTTTATCACAAACAAACCTTGTAAAAAACCCAAGCGTAATCCAGTGATTATCTGCCTTTCAAGGAAGCAATAGGAAAAAGGTAATTATTTCTTCTTCAAAAGCCAGGCAAAGGTCCCTGTCAGGCAACAGAACTTTTAAGATCTCTGTTGGATTTGTAGGATAAGTTTTTTCTTTTACTAAGGTACTGATTAATTTCTTGGTAAACCAAAAAAATGTTCACAACAGCTTAATCTTGCCTGTATTGTAAAGGGATGTGATCTACAGTGATGAACTATGTAAAATATCTGAACACTAGCATCTTTGTCTGATTTCTATGTCTGCCTGTAACAAATCTGAGGATGCCTGAGACAAAGAAGTTCCTGCCTTGGGTTAGGAAATTAGTCATAATGGCAAATTAACTATAAGCAAGTGATAATGATATTAAGACACTGATATTAAGACACTGATAATGAGGTTGGCAGGAGCTGGAACTAAAGACGGGAGCTCACTCCCGTCATGCGGAAACTCGGGTCTCGAACTGCTGAACTACTGACCTTCCACAGCCTGCAGTTCAGCGTCTTAACCACTTGAGCCACCGCAGCTCCTTTTTTATCACAATAATATGGCATTAATTATTTGCTCTTTTCAAACACAGATAGATCACTGCTCAGAATGGAATACTAGCACTTACTACAGAAAGTCCTCCTTAATAGTGAAAGGGGGGAATCCAGGATGGGCTACTCCTGCTTGGTTCACAGATAAGACTGTGATAACTAGGCAAGTTTTATTCAGC